>NW_016908248.1:177034-281356 GCF_001483705.2 Eufriesea mexicana | reverse complement strand
TTAAGTTAAATGTTTGCGTTCTCATAATTTTGTATCAAATCAGTTCTTAAATAAGTCATTTCACAGGTGGCTTAATAATTTACATATAACTTGAAGTTAATTCATTGGATGTTTCAATATTTAAATAAAAGATTCGAGTAACTTTCACAATTTGCATTATTCGGTTAGTGAATTGAACGTTGTTCAAAATGGTCATATAAACTGCAACAATAAATCTATTTAGTTGCTAGGATTTTCAAATATTCGGAATGATTTTGAAAAACAGTACTTAATTTCAGTGAATTAACGTTATATGTGAATAATAATTAATAAAAATAATTATACGAAAGAATTTGTAACCTACATGTATGATTTCCCAGAGATATATAATTTTATTTCGTGCTCCTTCCAATTATATTTTGCACTCGTTAAACTATTTTGTTTGTCACGATTAAATCGTAAAATATAAATTTTGTAGCATGTTATACTGGTTTTCACGGTATTACCTCATAGTCACGTGATTCGCCAGCTGTAACAGCTTCTACGAAGTTCAAATCTTCGTGCTGTCGCGGGCTTTGGAAAAGGTGGAAGAGGTATACTCTCGACCAATCCGGTGGCGGCTAGGCGACGCCATGATGGGGTGGGGTCAGTCTACGGATGAAAGTCGCGGCAACTGGACGTGAGACAGAATTCAGATATCCTTTTTATTTATTTTTGCGGAGAATTTTCATTTCTATTCTTTTATCATTTATATACGAATGTTAACTTTATTTGTTTAATTTTCGTATATGGAATATCATTTTGCAAATAGTTTTACAAATTTTTTCGGGATTCCATTTTTCAATTTGTCCGTTGGCTTTACTAATAGCCCGTACTAAAGAAATATTAGATTCTAATTGAAATTCGAGTACGATTATTCTCCTATTTTAATATAATTTGCGATAGTTTAACATATTTGTGTTAAATTTATAATTTTCGTTTGTGCAATTTCTTGGTTCATTGCAAAGACGACGTAGAACGTATAGGACGCCAACGAACGTATTGAAGAACGCAAGTTGGACGCCATGATAATTCGTCTTCAAATATGCCGAGCTTTCGTAAAGATGACACGGTAATGTTGAACTTACTACACCTAAGACTAACGTAATACATATTCATAAGTATTTCTATTTATTGAATTGCGATAATTTGTTTGATGCATTATTTTATACTGCGTAATAATATCTTAGTATTGAATTAAACGTTGATTCAATAGATATTGTTATATTTGAATAAGAGGTCGAAATATTTCACATTTTACTGTATTTTGGCTACGAATGTTTTATCAACGTCGTCATAATTTGGCAAAGGTTAATCGTTAAATAATTATTTTCATTATTCTTACGCATGAATCGTAATTTCAGTTGCGTTTGATAATCATTCAATTATCAAACGCAAATTGAAAAACGGTTATTGCGTAGCGTAATTTCGCAGCCGTGTGCGCAGGTCGTGTGCGCATACCGACTGCGCAGTCTGTGTGCGCAGACCGTGTGCGCAGACCGATTGCGCAGTCAGATCGCGTAGACATATTTCAAATTTAGTCGTATTATATTAACGACGTGTTTAATTGTTTTACAAATTCAAAAAGTTTTTTGCAGTACCGATAATACTTTACTCTTATTCATATATGTTTCGTATACATGTTCTATTTCTGACTTGTATCATCAATAAAAGGAATAATGGTTAGTTACAATATCATAAGTAAAACAGTATTTCCTTAACATATGTTCGACGCCGAGAAGAACTCGACTCCATATCTAACTTGCTACTATTGTTCTTGTTTCAGGAATCTTCGGGGCAGTGCGCGATGTCATCACGATTAGAATCAGTGTTGTTTTACGTACCTAGATTTTTTTCAAGAGCCCAGTACCTCTAACTAAAAATAATCACATTATTCACACGCGAATCTTGAGTCAGTGTTTGTTCGCCGATTGAAATTGAAACGGTCGCGTTAATAATCTAGTATTTTTCTTCTTTTATGCATACATGTTTTTCTTTCTCGGTGATATTCGTTGCCGGTATTAGAGTCAGTGCTACCCTGGAAAGGACCCAGCGGTGCAACAAAAGCCAAAAATGTAAGTACGTTTGCATATTGTAACTTAATTAATCTTAACCTATAATATGAACTTTATATATCATTTTTTAATAACAATGGTGTTTGGTAAATTTTTAATCATCATTGTTATTAAAATCATTTTTATTTTTCTATTTTACTGTCATTAAATAATTAGAAATGCCTCCTGGAGAGTTATTATATTCAGTACGTTGTTATAGGTTTTCTACAACGACGGTCTTCACGATGACATCCTCTGGGCCAGTACAGCATCGTTCTTCGCATCATCGGTGAGTCGCATGCATTTTGGTTCCTCTGGTCATTCAATCATGTCGTAGGACGAAAGGTCCGAATCGACACGGATGACTGGTTGTATTACGTAGAATTTCTTGTGAGCATAGTGACCTCGAGTATTTATTATACTCGAGAGTAGTGAGAAAATTTCTTTTGTATTTTTATTTATCAGCTTAGGATAGGTTTTCTTGCACTTCGCGTTTTTGAACAGTAATAAGAGAAATATGAATAATTAGTATGGGTACATTGGCACATATAATAATAGTGGCATAAATAATATAATATTGATTATTAGTTCCTTCTTATAATAGCCAGTTTTAAAATCAAAGTATATTTAGTATGGTTATCTGTAAATAATAGACACGAATATTTGATTATTTTGTAGTGGAGAAGTCGAATGCCCATCGACTTCGTTATTATGAAAATTATAATGAATATATTGGAACAATGATTATGTATTGCTATTCATTGTTCCTTTAATAAACCAGTGCCAATGCCATTCTCTGTCTTTTGATAGTATTGAGATATTTAATTCTTTGACTCGTATGCGATACATCTGAGTCGAATTAAAAATATAGCAGTGTCACTGTTATATTCCGTTGATGCTAAAATGCATTGGACATTAAGTGTAAGAAAACATTTCGCGACAGATAGATTTTGGAACCAAAGTAATAACTTTTATACTTTTGTGCTTTCGAATATGATGTACTTTGGTGAAAGAATCATCTGAGGTTTTATTATATTTCCATCGTTATATAAATTAAAGTCAATTATTTCATCACGTCGAGTCCTAGTCTTCCATTTTTTTTGTTCTTTTTGATAAATAGTTTTCTTATTGATAGGAATATTTTCTTTCAATACTGAAATTTTAATAATATGTTAAATTTGTAAAGTAACGTCATTGCAAATGGAATGAGAAAATACAATAGGAAAGAACGTTAGTCCGTTAAATAAAATATGTATACGCTAATCAGTTTTCTAGCTCAGGATTTTCAGGTTTAACCCCTTCCGTGTTCATTGCCAGGAACTCATTCACGTGCCCAGGTGCTACTTGAGTGGGTGAATGGCGATGGGCATGATGACCGTAGTTGATAAGCTTATAACAATTTCTTAGCGGCTGACGACGCGTTAGTGTATCGTGCACGACGTATTTCCCACATTGTTTGTCTGTGGTTAGGATGTGGAATTGCGTCGTTTGTACATTTATTTCGTTCACTTTACCTTAAAACATTCGGAAAATTTATATATATTAAATGCAATAAAAGAACATAATAATCTGCTATCAACTACAGCAGATTATTATAGCATAAACGCGAAAGATTAATGTGGCGCTTTACGCAAAGGTCACTAGCCGTTGTCAGCCGATTTCAGGATATGGTACGTAAAGTTAGAGTGTGTATGTAGTACGCCAAACTCGGGTGTCGGGGGCGTCCCGGGACGCTTACTGTAGTGTAGGATCTTTGCGCCCGGGTGGTATGTGTGAGAACCGTGGAGTGTGGTGTGTTGGAATGCTTGATTTTTGCCATTTTTTAAATATAGGGGGAGTTAGGTAGGTAGTATATTCTGGTGTGTCTGCTAATTTTAAGTAGGTAGGGCCGGGCAGGTTGGCACAGTCTTTGATCGGGTAGGCGCGTTTTCGCGTGCACAACCTGTTTCAGGAAATATAATTTGAATAGTCGACGGTGAAGCTGGCACGTTTGGGTGTTGCCATTCGTCACTAGCTTTGCCTATCGATTTTTTCAAATTTTCGCGGTCGTGGTCGTGTTGGTGGTGTCCGAAACGAACGTGTGTGCTCGAGTTTCTGCACGTGTGCACGAACAACGATCACTCCGATCGTTGCTGGTCCATGCGAGTCTCGATTAGCTTCGCGGTTCGTATTTTTTTTTTTTTTTTTTTCCTTTTAGAGAATCTCGAGCCTAGATATAAGTTTCAGCGGGCATGGCGCCCGAAGAAAGAAGAAGAGGCTATTAGGTACCCGACAAACTGTCGCAAGAAGGGTACCTAGGAATGGCTTCCTATTCCTTGGAAGGGAAGTCATTCCTGTTACTACTTAGTCACTATGCTCTTATCTAGTAGTAGTAGTAGTAGTAGTAGTAGTAGTAGTAGTAGTAGTAGTAGTAGTAGTTTGTTTACTGGCCGATGTATATCGGTCCATCATCCTGTCTTGGGCAAATCGCGATTTTTGTAATTAGTGTTGCGAGTAATTAATTACGGTTTGAATTAGTATTTCGAAGTAGACCAGATTTCGCGATTGTAATTAGAGTTACGAACACGTGCTAATTTCGGTTTGAATTAGAGTTGCAATAAGATAACGATCGCGTTCAGTTTAGTGTTGCGAATTATAAGAACGCGTTTATTTTTAGTATATTTTTATATGAATTATTATTTATTTGTTTAACATTAAATTGCACAGAATTATTTTTCGCATTTGTAGTTAGCGTTGCGTTAAAATACATATGATCGCGTTTTTCCGAGTAGTGTTGCGAATACATAATGCCCAAAATTCTTCCACTGGGACTGTGGAAGTTTAGTCCTCTTCATGAACGGAGGAGGTGGATTAATGTTTCATCCGAAATATGAAATATTATTTTCGGGTATTTTAATAGTTCCCGATATAGTGCAAAATTTTTGGTACTATGCTCCCTCGTTAATGTTTGCTGACTTGGGTCCGTGACACGAACATTGTCGAGGGACGCACTATTTCGGGAATTACTAATTGTTATCTGTTATCAGCTAGAGGTATTGCAGTCGAAGGTGGACGTCACTCAAATCGAGCGGAATAAGAAGAAATCTACAACGTGCTTTGATGGCATAGTATATAACTATGGCAGCAGCTGAGTGAATGCCAAACGTCGATGTCCGAAGACCAATAATAAAGGAGGACTCTTTTCGAGTCCCTTATAATGTGAGTCTAACTTCTTTTCTAATAGATCATAATTTCCTATCAGTTCTCATTGAACAAAGTATAATATACCGATATCTTTGATGCCTGTGCAATTATATTTGCTTTTACTTCTTTGACTCACTGTATGTGAAAATGAGTTTTATCGATCATAGTCGACCGTCATCACCCGGCCTTTTTTGAACATCCTTTTTTATTTTTGGTTTGTTTCGGTAATGATAAGGCAATATTTGGTTAAGGCTGTGTTATTACTGTGGGTGTAAATGTCGGGTTTTTCCTTTTTTCACTTTCTTTTCCTCTTTTCTTTTCCGTATTATTTGTATCGATTCCTTTGTTTGCAGTAGTCGTAGTTTGTGGTAGTGTTGGGTCTCTTTTAATAATTTCAGTATATTTTTAATGGGTTACAATGATGTATTTGAGATTTCAGTTCTGAATTCTGAATTACGAATTCTGATTTCTGATATTCTCATTCTGAGTAACCCTTTTTTCAATTGAGCGAAGTATAATATGATACTGATATATTTGTTGCTTCTGCAATCATATTTGCCTTTATGTCTTTGTCAGCAAATCCGGTCCTAGTAGGGTAGGTTCTATCGGCATCCTTTTTAAATTACAATTAGTGACTATCACTGATCTTATACCTATGTTATGGTTTTGTATCTCACTTGGTCACAATATACAGCAATGATTACTTTAGATATTTTGTCTGCTTTAGTGATCTTTGGTGTTACCACGAATTTTTGGGAATGAGGTCTCAGAGTAGCTTCAAACCCACCGAGATTATTTGTCAGACAACTCTGATCTCTTTCGATCTTTTCGGTACTCAAATTCATCCTTCTTTTTTAAATCGAATACCGACCAAATTTAAACCGAGTTTTCGACTTGAACTTGAGCTCTTAATATCAAAATCTTTTTTAATCTCCCTGTGTGAATCAGATCATTAGATTTGGGCTAGATTACATAAATGCTGCTAACATATGATAGCTGTATCTACAATTGAATGTACCGTTTTAATTCATTTCTTCGTTACGCTAAATCGGTAACATTGGAAGTGACAATAAACTGATAAGGAAGTTTGCGATACCCTGAGCCATGGAACAAAGAATGTCTTGTATCTCTTTTGCGATGATAAGTCCTATTTCGTATTTCGTATTTCGTCTATACTTTCTTTTTCATCGATTATATTATATATCACAAAGTATATATGGAATAGATCTAATAGCGGTCTATATTTTTATCTATCTGGTATCCGATTGTTAGAACTCTAGACTGTAAATTCATTACCATTTCTGTATCAACCTCAACATTACCGATAGAGCACAGAAACGATGGATAAAGTTGCAAAATGTTCCAGTGGCCTCTCATGACAAAATAAAATTTTGAGAAAAGAGGGCAGTGAAATCGAAATTCTTCTACCTTTTCTTGTGTTAATCGTTATACTTAAACCTCTTACTCCTCTTTTCCCCTTATTTGGGATCCAAATTAAAATATTCAAGGGCTCGAGACTCGGATACTCATAAATTCGAGCAATAATAAGAGCCCTAGTTTGAACCTAATAGGTTTCTACTAACTGCAAAGGTACAATACAGTACGGTGTTTGTGACAGTGTAGTTCCGTCCTATAATACTCTGTCCAAAAGCTTATAAATAGGGAAATCTAACAATGGCAGCTATATGCATGACTGTGACTACTGTATGAGGTGCCATTAAGAAAACAGAGATAGAAATACATGAGATTCTGAAAATTGATTGTCGACTCCATTGAGACAATACCCTAATGATGCACATGTGCGAATTAGTATATTGAAAGGATATTCGCAAAAATAATTTAAATTCGAACACTTGATCATTCGAATCAGCTCGCGATTTAAACAGAACCATTCGTAATTAAGAATAAATGAAATACAATTTCTGTAAAAGTGTTTTCAGATTCTAATATAATCTAAAGTTGATTTTCTCAGTTAGTGATTTGAAGTAGCTGAGACTCTGTCCTTTAGATTCGTGTACTTGTAAACTTTGTAACGTTGTGTCGTAGAGTTTCTTAGGCGTTGCTTCAAATACATAGTATTATACTGATGTCGCAAGTCTTACTGACGTTGATTTTTCTACTGAAATACCAGAATCACAGGCGTTGAAATAAATCCTTCGCAAAAATTGCAAACGTCACTTCGTTTGACAGCTTTCTAGTGCTGTGAAGAAATTTGGTGCCCCCTACGAACTTCGTACACTTTCCTACACTTTCTTTTTGTCTTCGATACTACTTACAATTAGTAAAATAATTGCTTTATTGGCTGTCGTTTGTAAGCAGATGTCACTGGGATCGGTCAGATATTTCTAGATCGGTAAGGTAGTCGAAATTGGGCCACGAATATTTGTACAATGTTAAATTTATTTTATATTTCCTCTGCCATACGAGGCTCATTCTATACCTCACCCATGACACGATGTTGGATACGTTTTATACCTTGTTTCCGTCTCTATTTCGTATGTTTTACTACTGGCAAGGTCCCTTAGTATCATCAGCACAGGCGAGGTCTGTCTCTGCTATCAAATTAACATACGTCGCATTACCGACAAACAGTAAATAGGTCTTTTACCAAAATTTTAAGTCGTGGAGAGGACATAGATACTTTGTTAGGCTTGAAAAATTATTTTCCTTCATTTATTTATTTAAATGTTCGTAATTTGACGAACATTCAATGTAATTGGTCACGTATGTCTTCCAATAACTCCTCCCAGTATTGCAAAAATTAATTGTCACAACGAATATAATGACTCACTTATATAAAATGTGTTGTACAATTTTGAACGAATTCTTCTTTTCATACGTTGATTAAAGACTGTCAATGTGATAATCTATTAGTTTGCAATAATATTTGACGAATTTTAATGTACACAGTGAGTCACAATTGGGATAGATTACAAGGTGTCTCGGTTTTTAGGTTTTTCAATTTATCAGAGTGCTGTTTAAAGAGCACTTTTGTCAGCTTTTCGTACTCTTTTATAGGCTATGAGTCGACATCAATTTCATTCATAAGTATTTATAAAAATTTCGAGTTATGTTTCGCACATATTACGGACAGGTGTGCCTTTGACTTACCTAATCATTAATCTTGAATTTTTAATTTCTCAAGCGTTTATTGACTAAAAGATATGAAATATTTACGTAGAATTATTTGGTTTAAAATAGCATAACTTTGTTTATTCTTCCTCGACATATTATAATCAATACAGTACAATTTAATGAAATTTTATCCTTTCTTAAACAGGATAACGGTGTGGATAGGTTAGCGTGAACTGGGGCCAATAGTGTAATTATTATTTGCATTAAAATATAATTAAATTAGGTATATTAGTTATGACGGAAGATCGACAATTTGTCAAGTAATATGTAATATATAATTCTGCAGTAAATAAGAAATAATCAAATCGAGTAATTTCTTTTCTTATATAATTTCTTAAAAATCCTACATCGTTATCGTTTCAAAGATATATCACTCCTCGGTGTACATAAGAGTGTATTTCTAAGTATATATAATTCCAATAGAAGAATGATCTTGATCGTCGTAAAATTGAAGAAAATTAATTCTAACAAAAATTTTCACTTATCAAATTCAAAACAGCAGGTCTGTTTTGGACGTTATCAGTTTCTATAATTGGCAATCTATAATTAGAAAGAAAGTATGTCATAATCTAAGGAGGCTTAAGAAGTCGTAACATTTACATATGTACTCGACGAGTCATAGACAATGAAAGTTCGGTAATTGCAAACAAGAATGGTACACTTCGAGGTTGTTACGAAGCTACGAAATTTATGACGAATCGGTTATATAATTAATCAGGCAAATACTGTTATCGAAATACGATGCTTCAGCGTGTTCTTCGTCAAACATACCCTCAAATTAAAACATATATTCCATAGGAGATCCTTTTAATTCCTATATATCGAGAATTAATATTGTACAATCATGAATGAACATTCCTAAAAAATTTCACTTCACACTCCTAAATTGATATTTTGATATCGGGGTCTATCGTTTCTTCGAAATTACGCGTTTCTATCAATCTTTTTCGAGATAAAGTTCTTAATTCTGTGTAAAGTCGCTACACTATTTCCCCAACGAGAAAGATACGAAGAAGGTGTAAGTTACGGAGAAAAATTAGGTATCGTTTTGACCAACAAATAAGGTGCAAGAACTTTTAACCCTTTGTACTCGAGAGGTGAGCTTCAGTCACCATTTCATAAAATTTGGAAGATCGATATTAATTAATACATCGAATTTAATGTAACAGTGTGCGAGGTATCGAAATGAAATAATTCTACAATTCTGTTATTATACAATTCTATATTTACTGCTCCAAAAGGTATCGTCAGTATTTTAGTAGAGAATATTCGAATTTCTACTCTTCTCTAGCCAAAAAATCATCGAGTGCAAGGGGTTAATATTGGAAACATTTGTTGCTGTAATTTCTTAGATAGAATAGATAGATTATAGAATATCGTATGACAATTTAATTTCTTTGATATATAATACCACTCGAGGGCAAAAAGCGTTGTTTCATTACCTCTTCCAGTGGAACATTTATTTTTCACCTTTTATTTGACAGAAAATTAAAAGGAAATTAAAAACATGTCGAATTATGAACTCGTGTGATTCAAATATATCATATAAATACACGTGACGCCATGTTTTATTTAATCGGATCATTTTCTTTACGCTTAATTTTAATGACCATGGATCATAACTAATATTGCAGTCATGTTCCATATTAGGTTAATAAAGTTGGAAATGACGCGAAACTA
Source organism: Eufriesea mexicana (assembly GCF_001483705.2). Lineage (NCBI taxonomy): Eukaryota > Metazoa > Arthropoda > Insecta > Hymenoptera > Apidae > Eufriesea > Eufriesea mexicana. The sequence continues at coordinate 271,286 of NW_016908248.1, read as the reverse complement.
ATGAAACACGTTCACATATATGAAACCGTGATTGCGTGGAAATATATTAGGTACTAAATATCTGCTACATTTATTTCGGGACGAAAGGGTTACATTGATAATGTGTATACATGCATGCTTTATTTGTACGTTGGACAAACGAAACTTTCTCATCGTTTCCTTTAATGTGACATCGCTTAAATGAATATTGTTCGGTTTTCTGTATTTTCATGGTACAGAATATCTTAACACTAGAGCATTAACATATCAGGTAGCGTTACTTAGTTTTACTTTAGTATATCTGTTTAAATACTTAGTATATCCTTATCTTATTAAAACACTTTAATTTTATCTATTATTTGGAAAAATTCCAGTCCATCCTACTTCTTTGTCGTGTAAACTCACGTCGTATAATAACTATGCATTTCACGGTAACGTTTTCCGTGTTACGTGTAAACGTCTACACTGGTAACGTAGAAATCACCGACGATAAGTAAAAGTCGAATATGACGAATATCATTGTTCCACTTATCACTGAAATTGGAACTCGACAAAGGACAAGTAGCATTACACGGTCAGCTAATCGATGCCTTGAAAGTGAAGCCAAAATTGATGCGAAAGCAACTTGTAACATCGATGCAAAATAAGGACGAAAATTAAGGTAAAATCGACGCGAAGAAATGTAAAAGAAACACGATGTCGATGCGAAAATAAATAAAAATAACAAAGCGAATGCGAAAACAAGGTAAAATAAACAGGAATTGGATAGAAAGTCAACGCGAGAGCATAAAATCAGCGAGAAATAAATACAGGACGAAGAGAAAATGAGTGCAAAATCGGTGCAGAACGAGGAGAAAGCCAACGGTAAACTCTATGCAGAATAAACAGAAAACGAAACACAGAATTATCCCAGTGGATCGAAGAACCATCCCGCACTTCTCTTCGGATGCAGCGGGAGTCTGGACGAGGTTGGAATTCGCGAAGGTCGAATCTCGCGAGCAGATAGCACTTGGTTAACTCTGTGGACGATTAAGCCGCTGGACCACACGAGAGGAAACGGCTGTTAACTCCCCCGATACATGGCAGAGGTGCAGAAGAGCTCGTGGGCGCGCGCGCGCGTTGCCGCGTCTATCGACCAGATTTTCGTCTCTCCTCCTCTCGTTACCTCGCAGCCAACAGCCCCTGTATAGATTCCGCTAGAATCCCAGCCACGTACCAGCGTCGGGACCGGGTCCTGTCGTCGAATTGAAATTCGTTCGACCATTGTCTTACCGTTGTTATCGACGACGACGACGGCGACGACAACGACGACGACGGTGACGACGGTGACGTTACTCTCGAAGATCACGAGGCTTGGGATATTCGCCGAGCACCAGGCCAACGATCAGTCAGCAAAGCGAACAATCGCAATGACGTGACACGAGGTGATGATGAAGGTTGTTCGCGATTTCGGCATCCGACAGTCCCGTTTACGTGATTCGTTTGATTTGCTCGGGACGGGTCTCTGTTGAGTGGCCAGCAGGAGTGAGATCCTCGTGCAGATGACCGAGCGGAAAGGTGTATCGGTGGTCGAAGGGAAACTGGTTGGAAATGCGTCAAATCTGACCTGTTTTCGAAAACACAGAGATGGGGGTAAAGAGGACGAGGCGGGAGCGGCGAGAAACTCGGCTGGTACCACCCTTTCATTAAAATGAATCTAAACGACGGCTTTGTTAAATTAAAGTGCTCCGAATTGAAACCGTACTGCGGTTAAACGACGTCGAATCGGGGCGGTCATTGTGTAAAATTGTGTCTGATTGGAAGAACACGATCGACGAATTCTGTCGACACGGGTTATCGCCGACCTTGTACAAAAATCGCATATATATATATATACATACACATACGTGTACATACTTAAACCGTTTAATTTTAGACTGAAAGTATTTTTCAAAGGCAAACATGTAAACTGATTGGCGACTACGTAGAGGTTTCCCGCAGTAACCTGACAACGATCGACACTGCTCGGAGGGTCATCAAATAGAGAGTTTGTCGATCGATATATTCATTTGTCGGAGAAACATCGAGAATCGCACTCTGATTAACGAAAACTCGACACGGGGCAATGTGTCGATAGCGTAGTAATAGACGGCCTGATATTTTTCATCTTCTCGAAGAGAAACCCCGCTCGAAACCCCGAAGGAATTCGTCTTCCAGGTGCAAGGATTATGCAGGCGTCATCCGTCGCATCTACTTCCAAGCATTGGTCGTATCGTTTGGAAAATGTATCACGATTTTTGTTACCCGTCAGGGATCGCGAAGTAAGTTTCACCGTGGAAACAATACCGACGAAACGTTGTCGAGAAGCTTAATGAAAGTTCGCCAACGATGCCTGCACTCGAGATCATTTCGCTAGAGCCTGATGGTGTAAACGAAGTAAACGGAATCTGGAGGAACTGCCGGTAAACGAAACAGCTTTTCATTTCATTTTAAACAAATATCCAAGCATCTCGAGCTAAACTGTATGACGAGAGGTTGAAACAAAATTACACGTGTCTTTTATCCAATTTTCATTATTCTGTCCGATACGGGGCGTGCTGCTTTCTTGTTTACTTTTGCTTCCTTCCTTCTTTTCTCTCTTCATCGCGTAGCATATTTGACTCGAGACTGTCATTCAACGTTCGGTGGTATTTCTGTTTCGTATCGGAGTATCGTGTTTCGAGTAATTAGTTACGTGTAATCGTGCGTTATCTATACTTTATAAATATTCGGCAATTAATTAACATTCTTACAGTTGTGTAACACTTGAGATAATTCCAAATACGATAATGCTAGGCAAAATTGGGAAACGTCGCGGGCCAAAGTGCGCTTAATCGAGTAAGCTGTCTTCTTTCCAGAAATTTTAACAACTAGGAAAATTTTATTTTTCTTCATTTTCGTGTTATCTTCGGAAGAGTGATACCAATGTGTCGTTGAGATTCTTCCGGTTAAAATGAATCCAAACACGGTACTAATCGGTCTAATTTTAATTATAATAATCATACTTGATGTAAGCAGTAAAATGGTAAATAACGACATGAGAAAATAGTATAATGTAAATGGTGTTTGGACTCGTTCTAATCGGAAGGATTGCAGCAATGCATCGGTGATATTTTCAGGAAGGTAAAATGAAAATTGCGCAGAGTATAGGAAATTTTCTTTACTGCGTGATTGTCTTTTTCAGTAGCAGCGCTTCCTTAGATCTGTCTCCTTTATCTTTCGTTTTATTCGTTCTTTCTTCCTGCCAACTGCATCGGGTTTCGCTGAACTTGAGATGCTGAATGATGAGAGAAACGTAGGGATAATCCATGTAAATTTAACCGAGCAAATTGTGGCTCAATTTAACCATTAAATATGTATTACTATATTACAGTTCGACAAGATGGTCTGATCGAAAATTTAAATCTTTCGTACTATCGTATCGATAGCGGACTAGGATGGCATAATTGTGATAAGATTTCAATGCCAGATAATGTATGCGGTTATACACGCGGTATCTTTCAATCATTCAAAATTAGTTAGCAAGGAAAGTTCCTCTGGCATGTGCGATCGATTCCAAGACAAGGTAAGTCACCGAAAGTCTCAGTTTTCCGTCTTCTTTTCTCTTTCCTCCCTTATTAAGTGTACAGTGATGTGATTTTGCATTCGAGGCGAGAAGCATATTTCTGAATAAGGAATAAGTGACGGCATATTTTGGGATATTCGAAAGAAACGTGAAACTAAGAAAAGGTTGTTTAGTATTATAAATCAAACGATTAATTTATCTTATACCGGGAATAAAATAATTTTCTACATCAATTTTGATTATATGAAAGGTAGTGAGGATATACAGTGTCTGGCGAGATATTAAAATAAAAATTGAATTTTAAAAACTGGATCTAGGAATAAATAATTTTTAAATTACAAGGCAGTTTCCAAGTAACAATTATTTCGTGTCGTGGTAATCAATTTGAATGTATATTTATCTTGAAACTGCTCCTTTAAATCTGACGTGTGATCAAACATCTATTAGTATTTCTGTTAAAGGTGATTCGAAATTTGTAAATATTTAAATATCATTTATATCTTTCAAATACGAGATAATTAAATTTAAAGGAATCGTAGAGTTCGATGTAAAAATAATTTTTCATTGTAAATAACTGTCCAAGTTATATCGTGAATGAGAATTGACCTTAGGAAATAAATTTTATCAGTGAATTTGTTTTATTTGCTAAAATTCCCTAAATTAAACGTGGCAATCGTTTTTGCTAGTCTGATAGTGTTATATAGAATATTACAAAGGGTGCATCTTCCAGAATTTATAGTTTCCCATGTGTGTTATTCTACTAGTGTGCTAGTCTACATAGCTGTTTTATACGTCAGTTATATATGAACATTTTCAAGCCCGTTATTATATTTCCCATTTCTACTGGATGTGTTTTAGATTGTGCGATATGTGTATGAATCGTTTTAACACGTGTCGGATAAAAGTGATAAATTGCAAAATGACGTGGCAAAAGATAAAGGATTTATACCTCCGCGTAATAAATAATTGTAATTTTGCATCAGATGTAAAGTTTCGTTAACAGTAAAATGGTAATACAACGTTACAACGAGATAACATACGTACATATATCGTTTCACACGCGTATACAAACTTGCAGATCAATCGATAAATTAGTAATGAATTGTTAACTAACTAAAAGTTTAGTTATAGATTATGATTGGATAAGAAATTGTTGGTTACCAATAGGTTGATAATTTCCGAACAAAGTTCCTCTCTTTATCTCTGCTTTTATGCTAAATTTTCTTCCATGTATTAGGCGAATATCGATACATGACATATGGTCTATCAGGTACTTACTTCGGAGTAGGAACTAACAAGTTGGAAACTTCCTTTTTTGAAAATATCGATTCGCGAATGTCTGCCATTCGAGGAAGTATATTCAACCTTATTCGGAAAAATATTACCATTTTATTCTACTTATTATATTCAGTAACTCCGTAATCAACTATATTTGTTATCCATGTACAGTACACGTAACAAATTGATTCGAGTGTTTCGCGAATTTCAACAATTATTAACCTTTTGCACTCGAGAGGTGAGCTTCAGTCACAATTTCATAAAATTCGGAAGATCGATATTAATTAATATATCAAATTTAATGCAATGTAACAGTGTGCGAGATATCGAAATCAAATACTTCTACAATTCTATTATTATACAATCCTTTATTTACTGCTCAAGAAAGTATCGTCAGCTTTTTAGTAGAAAATCTTTGAATTTCTACTCTTCTCTGGCCAAAAGTCGTCGAGTACAAAGGGTTAATAAACCATAAACTCAATTTTAAGTACAAATTTTTGCACATTCCTATAATTGCTAATAATTGTTAAATTCTTTCAATCATAAAATTCTTTTGATCATAAAAATATAAATCATTGAACGTTAATTCACTTAATACGTGCTTCTCAAATACGCAAATAGCAGCTAGGTTATTTACGTAAAGTGTAAAAGAATGAAAAATTCGTGTAAAAGAAAGTATTGGACGAAATTTGAACGGAGAAAAGTAACTTGAAAATATGGAATGATGGAAGAATATTAAAAATGTTCTGTAGGTAAACGATACATGTTATCACGGTGGGCGTACTCAGGAAATATCGTGATAAAATAGTCAACTTAAAATAATGACTAATTGCAGGTCTGATAATATATCGTAAATTTAGAAGTCGGATAGTAGGCAAAGATAATTAGAATACGGAGGAATTGAAACTTTGTACAGAGAAATTTGATGAAATCGCTTAACAATGATTTTTGTGTTTAGGTAGTATTTCGTAGCGGTAAAAAATCGCTGGACAATGAGCGCAACGCTTTTAGTTTCGAGTTGGATAACAAAACATACAAGAATCGATTATGGCTACGAAAATGGTTAATAGGACTTCTGGTTTTCTTGTTTGTGTCATTAATTGTGATAAATACGTTCAATACCGATCAATTTCGGGCAGCGAGGTATGGGGCCATTGTCAACGATACTTCACAAGGTATTTTCGCGAAAAAGTAATACTCGTCAAACGTTCCAGTGAAGGTGCCTTTTGTTTAAACAACTGTTCGTAGATTAGATAAAGACGAAAATTCATTGTTTATTTTATAACAACGTGGAGTTGGCTGAAACAAAATATACGTATGCTTCGCGAATGTTATACGTATGTTTAAAAAAAGAAACATTATTCCTTTCGCTTTGAATACCGATAATAGTCTGTCGAGTAGAGATAAAGAATATATTAGGGCGTCCCATAAGTTTCTTTCCATTTTTTGATGCGAAATCAATAGACGATATTTGTTGTTTAACGCTAGGTTTACGGACGCTATCTGTATACCTGTTTCTAAGGACACCTGTCAAATTGACAGGTAAAGGGAACCACGTGCCTTTTCTTTAACGATTAGTTTAATTTAAAAACAATTATATATTATATTAACAGTAATACAAGTTAACTAAATTTGTTACCATCGTATAATTGGAGCAACCCTTCCGTCAAATTCACGGGTTCCGTAAATCTAGTGTTAAAGTTGATTTACTGTGTCATAAATGAACCATTCTGCTCTGTTACCTTCTTCCATCTCTCAGGAAGCCTCATTATGCCCTCTTTCCAAAATTGTTCAGACTTACTTGCAAAATATTCACCGAGGTGCCTTTTTATTTCGCTTTCGGATTTCTGATATTTATTAGAGAGAAACCCTTACAGTTTGATTGGGACGTTCTATCTCATACTCCGTACTCACCAGACTTTGCCCCATCCGATTATTACTTGTTTCTCTCGTTAAGAGAAGATATCACAAATCCGAAAGCGAAATAAAAATACACCTCGATGAATATTTTGCAAATCAACCTTAAACAACAAATATCGTCTACTGATTTCGCATCAAAAGAAAAGGAAGAAACTTATAGGACACCCTAATACAATAGTGGAATATCGCGTTAAATGTTCGTTTAATTTTTCCACTTTTCTTTTCCTGAGACTTTATCGGAAGAAACAATAGGTTAGCATAGCATAGGGAGAAATTGTAAATCTAAATTTGCTTCGAGTATACCGATCTCTCTGACGAGAACACCTTGTTTGTTTTCAGAGAATTACGTAGAATTAAAGCCTTTTTTCACGTCCATAGCCAACTCTGGTTTCGTAGTTCGCAACAAGGGTTGTAGAATCCCAGCGATAGATCCTTTCGATTCAGCGATCACGCGGTTCATCGAGAAGGAGAAGCTTAATTGCGAGCACGGGGATTATTTACCACTGGTTGAGTCGAACGAAACAGCGCTGTACATAAACGTAGAAGCGATCAGCCATTTTTACAACAATTCGAAGGAAATCGATTGCTGTTGGCGTCCGTTCTGGCGAATGAAGGACGAGGATAACGTTGTTACGTCAGTAAGACTGATCATTCTTACTTTTACCGATATCTGCCATCCCCCTTTTCTAAACCAATCACGTCGTTTACTCGTTGGAGCGGCTCCATGAAAATTTCCACCAACTCCTCTCGTTCCAAGGTAGAAAAATTCGTGCACCGTGACTGATTGGAGAACTTGGTGTTTGCAGGTACAGTAACGAGTGTTTCAAGTTCGAAAACTCGGCGGTGGTGAACACCGAGTTCGTGAAAGTCGAATGTTCGCGTAACAATGAGGTGATATACAAGGATTATCACGCATTCGTGCCTCGTTTCCGGTCGGTGGAAAATAAATGCGAGAGGGCTAGAGCTACCAGTTCCAAGAGCGAACATCTCAGCGTGTTAATAATCGGCCTTGATTCGGTTTCCAGACTAAATTTCCACAGAATGATGCCGAAAACGGTTCAAGCGTTGCAAGAGCTGAACGCAGTGGAGCTGTTGGGCTACACCAAAGTGGCCGACAACACGTATCCGAATTTAGTGCCTGTCTTAAGCGGCCTCACCGAGGGAGAATTGCACGACTTGTGCTGGCAAAGCAAAGATAAAACGTTCGACGATTGTCCGTTCATTTGGAAAAATTTTAGCGCGTTTGGTTATAGAACAGGCTTCGGCGAAGACGCATGCGGCATGACTACCTTCAACTATCTGAAACGCGGTTTCCGGGTTCAACCGACCGATTATTATCTCAGGCCGTTCTGCATCGCGTCGGAGAAGGATATCGGTAATACGCATAAATTGAACGCGAATCTCTGCGTGGGAAGCAGGAAAACGTACCAGAATCTGTTGGATTATACTAAGAAAATCGCCTCGCAATTCGCCACCGATCCGTACTTCGCGATGATCTGGCAGGCCAGCTTGACCCATGATTTCTTCAACTATCCGCAATTAGGCGACGTATCCTACTACAACCTGATCACCTACCTGTACTCTCAACACCTGATGAACCAAACGGCGTTGATCGTGATGAGCGATCACGGGATGAGATGGGGAAGCTTTCGTCAGACCTATCAAGGTAGAATGGAGGATAGCCTACCATTTGTGTTCGTCGTACTGCCTCACTGGTTGAAGGAAAAGTACCAAGTAGCTTGGGCGAATTTCCGAAAAAACGCGCGAAGTCTAACCACAGCCTTCGACTTGCACGAAACCCTATTGGACATGCTGCATTCCGAGGACCTGGACGAGTCGTGCCTTAAGAGCCGCCTTAAAGCCTTGTTGAAGGACAACCATCTGCCTCGCGGAATCAGTTGGTTCTTACCCATTCCCGATTACCGGACGTGTAGCATGGCAGCTATTGCCAGTCATTGGTGTATGTGTCATAACAGCTACGATGTGCCTGTAGAGGACGAGCACCTTCGGGATAAGGCGGTCTTTTTGGTCTCAGAGTTGAATAAGATGCTAAAGAAATTCGTGCAGTGCGCCGTCTTGAAGCTGAAAGAAATTAAAGCCGCGAAAGCGTGGAAGGGAGAAGGTGAAGGTGAAGGAAATCAACTGGTCGATTACACGATCACGATACAAACGGAACCTGGTGACGCGATATTTGAGGGCACGGTACGGTACAAAAACGAGAACAAAACTAACATTTTGGTAGGGTCAGTTAGCAGATTAAACGCCTATGGGAAACAGAGCGCCTGCGTCGATGAATTCAACATGAGGCTATACTGTTATTGTTCGTAGCTTCGTCTGATTTGCAATAAATTTTTTTTAGTTTTCCTTTCTTTTCCTTTCGGTTATTCATTTTGTCCTTATCTCTGCGATGTTAAAAGATTTCGATTTTCTCAGGATGGCTTTCAATGAATTTAGTACGATAGCTAGAGTATACTGGTACAAAAAAGGTCACACTGTGATATGATACTTGCTTTAAAGATGTAGTGTGATTCACGACAATTTCGTGCTTAACAAATCAAGCGTCAGCTAATAATAATATTATCGCGTCTTTATTGCGCATAGTATTAATAAATATAAGATGATAGCTGATAAATAAGTGTAATTGGTGAGATTTAGCGATATATTTGAATTGAAACCTAACCATGATAACATTAGTGTAAATTAATTAATTACGCGCGTGCATGTGAAAGTCACGTGCGTGTGTATGTGTGCATGCGTTTAGTCTAATACGAGGTGCGTGCGAGTATGTATACAAAACTTATGTGTATGTACAGGGTGTTAAGTATAACAATTGCCAGAACTTTTTATTTTTATTGGTTTATTTAGAAGGATGAAATGAATTTTTAACGAGGAATAAATTACCAATTTGAAAAGTTCGAAATTAGTTTATGAACAGAATTATGCACTTCTTTTTTACCGATAGTATTTCAAACTGATAAAAAATTAGTGCAATAATGAATTCGAGTTAAGAAATAGATCTTGTAAATATCAAATTTGTATATGAAGTACATTTGAAAGATTACAAATTCTAAGAGTATCATGCAAAAATATTTTTCTGCGTGATATCGAAAAGATTCCGTTCTTTACGAAACGATTAGAAAGTCTAACGATGTCTTAAAATTTCATAAGATGAGCTACTTTGTTTAAAGAAATATTTAATATTAAATATGCATATGTATATTTTTCGATAAAAAAAAGGTAAACAGTCAATAATTTTTGTTAAAAATGCAGATGATCTTTGCTTCTAACAAATCTATACGAAAATGGGCTTTAACGTTCAACGAGTTAAAACGTGGAAATGAATAAAATTAAAATTGTCGGTTCGTTGTAAAATTTGTATGCGTTAATTTTTCATATTATCGTAACGTGAAATGGTGACCTAACGAGGCTAGCTATGTAAACTGAAACTCTGAATTAACTGCAGGTATAAGTACATTAGAATTAGGATAAAGATATAAAAATTATAGTTTATTTGTGACCTCTTTTTTATGATAGAGTATCTAAAGTTACTATTCCAAGGCAACAAAACATCACGCATGCTGTGTTGTATCGGATATAAGAGTTGTACTTTAATTTTTGTGAACAAAATATACACAAAGGTGTTGGAGAAACCTTTGTAAAATATGAATATATAATTTAATGCAAGACATTTTTAATAAAAACCTAAAATGCAAGTTAAATAATTGAATAATTCTTGTTTGTTACTGATGACGGATGGTGTTGTACATTTTATTGCAAACAATATCGATAGAAAAGTCGTAATACAATACTTTGCTAATTCTTTGTATTTCAATACTAAACCCAATGTTTAAGAACTTGATCAATGGAGTACCTCTTACTATTTAAATGCAAAATTTCTGTTCATGTAAAACACTCATACATCACCCACGCATATTAAACGAAAAATAACTTATTCTGTTAAATAAAATGTTTAACCATTGCTAATATACATATCGATAATTGGCAATAATAGTATTCGACCGATTTTTTATAATCAAAGAGGAAGTACGTGTACTTGCAATGGTTATTATGTTACGCTATATGTATCCACTTCAACTGACCTAATAGCAGGTTACCAAACCTGTTGGTAGCCATGTTTCAAGGAAGCGAAAACACCACTTGGTATAGAAACACACAAAGTCAATACACGCACTTCAGTTGTATGCACTCTTTATAGTGTCACTTTGTACATACGTTACACTTGAATTTTTTAATTTTCCCTTATTCCGTTATAAACTCGATTTACAGAATTTTGTTGGAATAGATTTTTTATTTCTGAAACAAAAACAAAACAAAATAATAATTATGAAAAGGATCGTGTACTAAAATATTTTACCTTCTTTCTGTGCATCTGTGAATTCTGTCTCAGGGAATGCCACGTCGAATGTAATATATAAAGCGCCATGAAGATTGTTATTCTCGTAATTAGGCATTCCTTCCCCCTTTTTCTTAATACGAGCTCCTGGTTTAGTTATTTTATCCCTCTGAATAGCCACTTTGTGACCATCTAAATGTTCTATGTTCATTTTGAAACCTATTAGAGCATCTTGCATAGATATAGTAACATTTGTGTACAGATCATCGCCGACTCTTTCAAAAATTTCATGTGGTTGTGTTCGTATCTTTAAAATTAGATCTCCAGGTTCTCCATCCAAATGTGGTTCACCTTCTGCTGTCAATTTAATCTCTTGTCCATCTACCATACCAGCTTCTATTTCAATCTCAAACACACGTTCTTCGGTAACAAATTTAACATTTGGACACTCTGCGCAAACTGATTGATGCATCATTTGAAATCGACCATTTCCTAATTTTCGAGTAACTATCTCTTGCTTGCAATTACACTTCCTTACTCCTTTCGCTGCCTTCATTACTGGCTTATTTCTTGTTATCTAACATAAGAGACAAATATAATCTTTGCCTTTTATTGAAATCTAAATTTTTACTTAAATAAAATCTTACCTCTATGAAATTCCCGCTATATAATTCTTCTAGAGTAACTACTAAATCCATTATGACAGTAGAACCTTTAGGTGTTTCTTGTTGATGATGAGATTCTCCACCAAAATGAAAACCAAAATCACCAAAGAAACTTGGAAATGGCTCAACATTGTTCATCGTACCATCTTTTTTAAAACATTCTTCTCCACATTTGTCATATATTTCTCTCTTCTCATTATCTGATAGAACTTCGTAAGCTGCACCGAGATCTTGAAATTTCTGAGAAGCATTTGGATCATCTTTATTTTTATCAGGATGTAATTCCTTTGCCAACTTTCTGTATGCTTTTTTTATTGCATGTTGACTTGCTGTTGTTGGTACGCCTAAAATGGCATAAAAATCTCTCCTGCAAAAATGTACTAAAATTTTAAATCATTCCATATTATTTGTATGTGCATGTATTACGATAAAAAATTGTTATATAAATAACATAAAGAAAAAAATAGAATCAGGCTGCTGAATGTATTTAAAAATTTAAAAGTTTATCCACTTATTAAACTTAACTTACTTAATACACTACACATTAATAACTACAGTAAATGCTTGAGAAACCATAAGGTTATAAAATTATTAGAAAGCTAATATTTTCAACATATAAATTAATTAAATTTTTTAGTACAAACAAGCTTCTTCACTTACTCTGCCACAGTTAGAATTACACATATTGTTAAATTTATAAAGAGAGTCCAAATCAATTTTATCGCTGCCATTCTAGCAGACGTTACAACAAACAACGAAGCTTAGATCGTGGGTGCTTCTGATTGGGCCATTGAATTCAATTTCCCCGATTCTGATCGACGATAAACGAGTTTTTAGGCGCGTACATATTTAGCGAAAATACGTACATATGGTTTCTATCGCTAAAAAGTAATTGGTAAACTCAGTTGTGCTCAGTTATGTCAACACAAAATTTGAAGTAAAATTGTTATAAAATTATTTTGTTGTACTGTGTAATTAGCAAGAAGTTTCCATTACTAATATTTATTATAGTGTGACATTATTAATTAGCTCTATAGTAGTTTATGTATAGTACTTTATCACAGTAGTTGTAATACTTACATTATAATAATGTCGCTAAATCTTTTTAATATTATTTTCATTAGTTCTGTTATATAATTCTCACTTGATTTTTAATTATTCTATGAAAAATAATTTCTTGTAGATGTTATTAAAAATATACATTATCTTTATTGATAGTCAATTATTTTCATTTCAAAATATCTGTATAATATTTGACAGGTATTCTATAAATATTGAATATAATCGTCGAATTATTAGTTTCACTTCGTCACTTATTGAAAATCACGCTTCACAATGGAAATTTATCCCCTCCTTTATAATATAGTAAAATGATCATGTGACAGATAGTATCGGGCATTAGTGTCGTCAGTTATCGTGTATAGTAAAGAGTAGTATAGAGTGTGGTACGTGTTGTTGAATCGACTTTTGAAATTATAATAAGGAAGTCATTAGTTTAATCATGTCAATATGTAAATTTCCTCGAGTACTCTTGCAGGAAAGTTCACTGAAAGAAATTCAGTCACGAATCACATGACGAAAGCGTCATTGACTAAAAACACTGTCTTTTAAAATAAGATACCTTTAGGTTATGCACATCAGTTTATCTGTCAAACATCTTACAAAATGGAGAAACACATGCATTTATGGAGGGGTGCTGATAAATTGTCATATACTTTTGGTGACAAACCAAATGGCATAATTTGTAGGCTTGTTACCATTAAAGATCACATTTTTGTTGCAACGACTACTCATAATTTGTACTATGGAGAGGTATCATTTTTGGAGAATAATTCTGCGTCATTAATTTTCAAAAGGGCTCAATATGATGTGATCGACTTAGCATCCAATTCGGATTATTTATTTATCGTAGATAATAATGGCCATGTTTTGAAAGTAAATCCACAGGATATGAGCATAGTCGATACAATAATTCTAAAAGAAGAAGTTAAGTGTTGTAGTCATGGGTATGTTTCATATACTTTTTACATAGTTTCAAGTAATAGTGTCTATTTTATTTTATATTCTTGTGTTACAAATTGTTATTTACCCAAATTGCTTATATTATTGTAGATATAAACAAGAAAATGAAATTGTCAAAGTAAAATCAATAGCTGTTAATGATCAAACAGCATTATTTGTAACAGAAAGTGGACAATTATGGGCTAGTGGAAATCAATCGCAGATAGATATTAATAGTATAGAGCCCAAAAAGGTTAAATTTTTTGAGGGCAGAACTGTGTCCACTGTTTCATGTGGTTCAAACTTTAATGTAGTTGCTGTAAGAAAGACAACAAAGACATTAAAAGATGATACTGATAGTGAAAATGAATTGGAAGGAGAAATTTTTGTTGATTCATGTCCTCAATGTCTCAATACTATGCTTTTAAGTCCAACAAGTTTAACATCATCTGACACTTGCCCTACTGGACTTAATGCACAACAATTTAGTGAAGACCATTCAACTAATTCTATTAGTGCTTTATCTGTTGCTAGTAAAGAACAAGATACTCCATTTACAGAGGGTAGTAAAAAAAAACAGATGTCTGAAATAGTGGAAAATGGAGAAATTTGTTCTGATAATCCTATAGATAATGGAAAAGAAGAAAAAAAGAATGTTATTTTTATAAACACAGAAGCAGCAAGGCAATTTTTAACTAGACAATTATCTTGGGTTTCATCTTATGGAAGTGTTAAAGAAGATATACCTTTAGAAAATATTGAAAAACCAACTGGACTAATAAAACAAAATGTGTCTAATGTAGCAAATTTAGTTTATGAAGGAGTGAAAAATGTAGGAGGTAAAGTTGTTACGTTATCCAGGCATATGAGTGGAAGTTTGGATATGAATGAATTTAAAGATGACAGTAGTGAACATTTAGAACAACTAGCAGAAGAATATTCAAAACCTGCAGCTACTAGTTTGGCACTAAGTTTACGCTGTGAAGAATTTCCCTGGTCATCAAGTACTGGTTCCTCAGAGCATGAATTATCTCAGCAAGGATTGAATGAAAGGATCAATACATTAACTTGTACTGGCAATAATATTCTATCTACCGAACTTTGGACATGGGGTGATATTCAATATGGACAATTAGGAACAGGAGATATTGTTAAGCGTATACGACCTATTTTGGTGGCAAAGCTCAGTAATATTGGACTTAGAAAAATTTCATGTGGTGCATTTCATATACTTGCACTAACATTAGATGGAAGAGTTTTTGCTTGGGGTAGAAATAATTATAAACAGGTAACATTGGAACAAAATATGTATCAAAGTGCACCTCGATTATTTACTACAAATATATTTCCAAATGAAAGAGCCAAAGATGTGGCAGCTGGTAGTTTTCATAGTTTAGTTATGATGCATCATGGTTTATACTTTATTGGACAGTCAAGGTAAACAGTTTAATTATGAAAAGTATAAATAAGAAATGAAAGTTCTGTCTGTTTATAAAAGTTGTCATGCATATTTCAGTAAACCTGGTGAAATGTTCCAACTTGACATTGAGACAAGTAATAATTGTAGTCCTCGGCAAATTTTTAGTTCTGGTATCTATAGCTGTTGTTCTGTGATAAATGAACCTAAGATAAATATTTCTGAGGATTTGGTAAGCGATCAAATCTTCTTGGAAGAAATATTGGTTATATACCAAAATTTAATCAAACCATTTCAAAAGAGAGGAGGTGCTATGCAGGAATCCAATGTATATGAAACATTATGTCGATGTTATACTGAGTTGTTAAGTTTCAGTGTATTGAATGTTATTAGTTTATGGGATTATTTTAATCATATTAGTGAAGCATATGAAGTGACAGTTATTGCTAATGTTGAGGAATATATTACTGTGTATAAATATTACTTAAATGCAGTGTGTGATGTTATTTCTTTGAGTGGATTTACATATATTGTAAAAATAATTGAAGTACCACAAGTAATAACAAATTTATTTAAAGATAAGTTAAAAAGTAATGAAACTAAAAAGCTTTCTGATGAAACTGTTATTACTATGGCATTACAGCATCCACTGCGTAAATTAAATAGGTGAATATTATATTTATGTATAAAGTACTAACAGTTTTCATTATTATCTAATGATTAGTTTAACTTAAAATGATTACAAGCAATAATTATTTGCTTTTAGTTGACAATAAATCAATGCTTTAAACATTAATTTAAAACATAAAACTTTTTTTATAGATAATGAAGATTATTTAATTATTTTTAATAAATTGCATATTAACATAATATCAAGAATATGTAAAAAATTGATATTCTGCCAAAAGTTTTAAACATACTAGTGATTTATTATTTTTTTATTTATGCTAACAGAAATCATCTTTGTACAGATATAAGAATATGATTTTAAATTTGATGAAATGTAATGGTTCAAGAATGGGTGTAGAACGGTTGCATGAAGCTTTAATAAAGTGGGAACAGATATGTGATGAGCAAGAGAAACAACAGAAAGAGGCTGAAGTAACTAAATTATTCTGGGAAAGTTCTGGTAAACTTGGGGAATTATTAAGATCTCCTGACAGAAGGCTTATTAGAGAATCACGAATGCATCCTTTATTGATACTTAATTCTGGAAGATTTTCTACACATTGGTTTGTTTTATTAACTGATATATTTATTCACGTTACTGGTACTTCTCATATAGTACATCCACTTCAAACTCTATGGGTAGAGCCTTTACCAGACTCTGAAACAGTACAAGTAAGTTAAATAAAATTTTACATGTTGATGTAGAATGATGATACGTAATATATATTTTTACATTTATATATTTATGTTTTAGAATGCTATATCAGTAGTGGCTCCAGAAGATACATTTGTATTATATACTCCAACACCTCCTGAACGCAATGAATGGTTGCATGATTTAAAAAATGCCATAAACTGTAGTCTGCAAAAAGTTATTGGACATGTACCTCCAATAGTACGGTCTAGCTCATTCTCTTTCACAAAGCACAGTGTTTTCAAAGATGCAAAATATACTGGTTCGTAAATCATTAATAACAATATTGTATATCACAAATTTTTTATTATTTTTTATATTTTAAAACTATACACAAATAGGGAGTGGAAGACAATCAAACATTTTTCTAGAAATTAATATATCTGTGATGATGAACTGTTCAAAATGATTATAATTTTAATTTTTGATAATTAGGAATTATATAATGCCGAAAGAAAACTGTGTATCAAAATAATATACAAGGTGTTCCATACAACTGAGACAAACTGTATTTTTTAAAAAATTGGTAATGAAATAAAATGTAATAGAACAAAAGGTTCTTAGGAATATTTAAGTGTTAAAATATTCAACAACATAGTTTGCTATAAAATACGAAATTATAGAAAGAGACAAAACTTATGTTAAACAATATGAAAAAAGAAATGAAAAAATATTTAAAATACAATTTGATCTTTTTATATTAAGGTATCATTGTATTTTATTTTATGATATTTTTATTCACTACTAAACATTTTAAAAATATCGCTTGTCTCAGCTATATGGAACATCCTATATATGTATTAGAAAAGTAATAATTTTTTGCTGTGACATATAGGTCGGTGGTTAAATGGTAAGCCACATGGTTCAGGAAAATTAGAGTGGTCTGATGGACGTAAATATGTAGGACAATTTCACAAAGGTATTATTCATGGTAATGGTAAAATGGAAATTCCATCACAAGGTGTCTATGAAGGACAGTGGAAGGATGGTCAACAGAATGGATATGGAACAATGAAGTCAGTTTTAAGTGACAATTGAAATTCTAATAATCATGTAAATATTTATATATAATATTCAAAGTGGAATGCAAAATATTCTAGATACAATAATGGAGACTTTTATGAAGGATATTTCAAAGATGGATTACCACATGGTCATGGTGTTAAAAAGGAAGGTCACTTTATGGCATCTGTAGCATCTGTTTATATTGGAGAATGGGCTGCAGGTGTCAAACAGGGATATGGAATTATGGACGACATTATGACAGGTATTAATAATATGATTAAGAACAGAAAAGATGTATGATTTTCGTAATAATTAAATCAAACACTTATAAACATAGATACTGATTTATTAAACAATACATTATTTTAGGTGAAAAATACTTAGGTTCCTGGAGTAATGGTATGAAACATGGTTGTGGTTTAATAGTAACTTTAAATGGTATTTATTATGAAGGTGTTTTTATGCAAGACGTTTTGACGGTAAATAATTACAAATTTTGCTAATTTTGATAAATATAAACTTAAAAACGTTGAAATAAGATGCTTATGATAAAAGGGTCACGGAGTCATGGTGTTTGAAGATGGTACTCATTATGAAGGTGAATTTAAATCCGCTGGTATTTTTTATGGTAAAGGTACATTGACATTTACAAGTGGTGATCGATTAGAAGGCAATATGAATGGTGCTTGGAAAGAGGGTATAAAAGTTATTGCAACACTGCACATGAATAAAGCCAGTGGAAATGTACAAACTAATTCAAAACCAACGTAAATAGTTTATTATTTAATATTTATTTGAATTTAATTTTAAATGTATTTATTTATTATCTCTTGATGTAGATCTTTCGGCAAGTTATGTGTATCACCCGATCAGAAATGGAAAGCTATATTTCGACAGTGTTATCAACAACTTGGTGTACCTGAACCAGGTTCGAAAGCTATAGGTGTAACTGAGAAATCCACAGAAACCCAACGTGTTTGGCAAAATATTGCTAGCATAATAACTAAATCACATCAAAAAGCTTTACAACGAAGAAAACTTTCATCAGTTATTGCATCTAGTAAGGAAAAAAGTAATGAAATAATTGATGAATTAGATAAAATTCCTTGTTTTGGAAGAGACAAACTCACTATCCAGAGCTATAATGAAATCCATAAGTACTTAATTAAAGCATTTGACAGTTCACATCATCCATTAGGAGCTCTTTTAACAGAAGTTGCTGCTGTATATACAGCTACTTATGGTGGTGTAAGAGTTCATCCTTTGTTACTTAGTCATGCTGTATCAGAACTTCGTAGTATTACTTCAAGAATATATGAAATAGTTACTCTTTTATTTCCGGCCTTACCACAAGGTGGTAAAGAATATATATTTGAAACAGAAAATGAAGAACAAGGGTATGTTTTATATTTTACTCAATTATCTATATAATTCGTTATCTGCATAATCCATATTTGTGCAGCATTATGTATTTCTGCTTTAATTTATTTTGTTAGTCAAGTTATAAGCGCTACAGCAATTCTTCATCCTATCCTATTACCGCGTGTGCATTCTGCACTTTTTATATTATATGCTTTACATAATAAAAAAGAAGATGATGCCTATTGGGAAAGATTAATGAAATGGAACAAAGAACCTGATATAACGCTAATGACATTTTTGGACGTTGATCAGTAAGTATGATCAACCAAAGAAAGATAAAAATTATCAAATTTTTCATAATTGATAACATTTCTGAAATTTAATTCGAATGTATAAAATTTTAGAAAATTTTGGAAAAATACAAATATAATGAACTTAAACGAAAGTGAATTATCCTATCAAAGTAAATCGTACTTTAGTGAAGCAATAGAAACATTACAGCAATTGAAAACTATGTTTTCTCCATTAGAAAAGTTACTCGTAGTTAGAAATACATTTGAGCAAATGACACAAGTAAGCTAGTTTCTTTAGTTTTTATTAATATCTTATTATTTATTATATCTTATATATTTTTTATAATAGATAGTTCAAAAACAATTGGGTACTACATATTTATGGACAATGGATGAATTGTTTCCTGTCTTTTGTTTTGTTGTTGTTCGTGCTAGTGTATTACAACTAGGCAGTGAAATACATTTTATAGAAGATTTCATGGAACCTTATTTGCAAAATGGAGAACTTGGCATTATGTTCACCACTCTTAAGGCAAGATATTACTTTTCCTAGACAATTATTTAGTTTATTTTACTTAACAAGTATATTTACCTTTTAGGCCTGCTACTACCAAATATTGCAAGAGAAAATTAATGTAGGTGATTGAATGTGTTTTGCATGCAAAAGTAAAAATATATTATAAAACAAGTTTCAATAACATCTTCTTATAATATATTATTTAAATAATAAATAAAATATATGCACAAGTACCTTGAAATTTAAGATCTAGTTGAAGTAATATAATTTAATGAAACATTAGACACCGTAAAATGAATCATTTGTGCATCATAATTGTTAAAAGTGACTAAACATATTTATTATAAGTAATAAAAATTGAAACTATAATATACATAAAAGTAAAATATTAGATTATCAAGTCTTAATAATGTAAGTAGTGAAATTACATATCACACTTTACAAA
This sequence comes from Eufriesea mexicana, assembly GCF_001483705.2. Taxonomy (NCBI): domain Eukaryota; kingdom Metazoa; phylum Arthropoda; class Insecta; order Hymenoptera; family Apidae; genus Eufriesea; species Eufriesea mexicana. Next base: position 251,104 of record NW_016908248.1, on the reverse strand, counting down.
AGTATTAATGTACAGTGTATATACATTTAGAATGAATTTTAAGTTTTCTTTGTTTATATTAATCATTCATCTATATATGATTTTAGTTTTCAAAGAGCTATAGACTAAACGGTTCTAGAAACAATCATATGTAAGTACTTCTTATTATAATATTAAATATTAATGCTTTCCAAGTTCTTCAATCAGATAACTTTAATAAGCATTTATATGCTATTATTCTAAAAAATTGTTCTAGGACCAATTTAGATATATACAAAAAATATTAATAAATAGTATCATATGATTATTTAATTCATCAAACTGCCATAAATATTGTTTAATAATAATACAGTCCAATAATCTTCCTTTATTCTATCATGTTATAATATTATATTACTAATATAATAGACTGTATCTTAGAATATTAAATGAATATCTGAAGGAAAAATATTAATTAAAAAATTAATGTCAGGTAATATGTTATAATAATAATAATAATAATAATAATAATAATAATAACAACAACAACAACAACAATAATAATAATGATTAAAACTTTGTTATTAAATATGCATTTTAAATGTTTTATGCCTATTATATGTATGTAATTTGTAAGTATCTGTATCAAATGAATAAGATTATATATTTAAAAGTAGTAAATACATTTCATTTCATATAAAGTACTTTATATACATTTTATAATTCTACCTTAAATTCTAGATATGCAAACAAAATTAGAGAATACAAATTAATAATACTGTATTATAAAAAGCACTTATGAGAATTAATATTATTAATGAAAATACTTACTAGACATCATTTAAAGAAGTGCAATTCTCTCATTATATAATCATCTAATTTTAATAAATATTTAATTAAATAATTTTATCTGAGACCCATAAAGTAAAGAAATTTGAAGTAAAAAGTATTTTTGAGTATGATTAATATTACCAAAATAAAATTAAGCAATATTAAATACTATAAGTATGAAAAGCATAAATTGATATTAAAAAATGTATATGTACATTTTCTAAATTTACAAAATAGAATAAAATTTTAATAAAATTTAAACAATAATATCAAACAAGGTTGAATTTTCTAAAACATTACACAGTTCATATAATGAAAATAAATAATGTACTTACAAAAAAGATAAAAAATGTATAATGTATCAATATAAACTCTTTACCTTATTTTAACACACTACATTATGGACAAGGTAAAGGAACATCATGTGCATATTACAGTTTTTTTTTTTAATTACAAGAAAACGTTATGATTAATAACAAATAAATTTTAACGTAACAAAAATTTGAATATTTAACGAGAAGCGATGTAATTTACGTATGTATTCTTTTAATATTAACGATTTAAAATTGTATCATTTAATATTCGAATCAAACATCAAAATTTTCACGGTTGTTTTACGTAATTACTGCACAGCTGATAAGAATTAACATGGATATAAATTATACTATTGAAAGTAGTTATTTATGCGATGAAGAATAGCTTCAAATGATAAAATGAATTTGTGAGATTTTTATGTATACTTTCATTATTATATGCATTTTAATGTGCTTTTATTTTTTCAAAATTAAAGCCTTTTAAAATTTAATTCATATACATTCGTTTATAAATATGTTATCAATAATATATTCAGTGAAAACATTTTTATTAAATAACATTGGCTATGATGCGCAGATTTAACCAGCAGCATGATCACGAAGTAACTGCGATCATATCGTTACTCTTACTTCAACTAAAACTGTACGTTTAAACGTGATTTATTGACACAAATACGTTTAGATTTGTTTATTATAGATATGGAAGTAGTTAGACGTGTATGGAAAAATCCTCTTTTACTGTATAAAACTGGATTACGGGTATCATTTAGAAACAGGTATATGACAAGAGCATAGTATAACCTAAACATTATTTTACACATTATGATATAACTGGATTTAATATTAATTTATAAAATAATTGTTTGATAATAGTATTTCTTGTGATACTTTATAACAATGCTTACTAAAATACAAGCCCAGAATTAGCAAATAATATCTTAATATTTGTTGTACCAAAATATTGGAAACAATAATTTATAAGTATTTTGTAGGATTTTTTTTTTTATATATTGTTAACCATAACATTGAAATATTTTATCTTTGTGAAAGGCTATTTTATATCTATTCTTGCAAGATTTATCATTTTTAAATAATTAGATATTATCACAAGAAACTATAAAGAAAGACAAGTTCTGTTAGAAATTTCTTACTATAAATTTTTGTAATAATGTGTAATAATGTTTGTATACAAACAACCAATTTTTAAATAATTTATCTTGCTCTATATCGTACATAATAGCTTTCCTATAGAAAATTAAACAATGTTTTAATAAAATTATTTTTATTGCAGTTCAGCATCTAAAGTAACAAAAAAGGAAAATGTTTCCATGCGTGATAATGATTTGCAATTATCAAATGTAGATGTAGGTGTACAAAATGACGCAACATTTAATGCCCTTGTTTCAACAGAAGAGTTATTAGCACAAATAGGATTGGCAAGAGAATTTGCAACAGATAGTAAAGTTGAACATCCTTATGTTGATAAATTAAAGAGGGTACAAATGATTTTATTTGATTTAAGTCATGCTATATTAAAACCAATACCTGGAAAAAGTAAGGCATTTGAAAGTAAACATATTAATGATTTAGAAGAATGGATAATAGAATATACCAATCAACTACCACCTCAGGAAACCTATATTATTCCGGTAAAAAGAGCATTTCTATTTCATATTTGTTATTCAAATAATTCATCATATTCCATTTTACACTTTAATAGGGCGGTGGGAAAGCTTGTTCTACTTTACATTCAGCAAAAGCAATATGCAAACGTGTAGAAAGAAATGTTGCATTTTTGGTTCAAGATGGTTTATTAAATAAAGAGGCACAAATATATTTAAATAAATTACAGAACTTCCTATTAACAACATCACGTATTGCAGCTAAATGTGATCAACGTACTGAAAATATATATATTCCTAGAGTAGAAGTTGAAAAGAACGAGGAAAAGTAAACTATAAAATTTCTGAGTCGTATTTGTAGATTATTTTCTACTGCTTTTATTGTAAAAGTAACACAGCCAAATATTGTATGCAAATGTTGTGTGCAATGATATTCCTTCTAAATGTATATTCATAGTAGGTAAGTTGTAAATATTTTTAATGGAATTATAAGTGTCATTTATTGATTATTCTGTATCATTATATTATTAAATGTACATAGTAATTAATTAACATATTAAGTTGTTGGCATATAACAATTTTTAATAAAAAGTTAAATTCTAAGATATAGTTTCCAAACATGACACAAATACTTTTTCGATGTATTATTACAAGAAATGATTATGATTAATAGAATATTTTGTTAATTTTATGAAACAGTTGTACATAATTTTATTGATATACATTTGGCTATTTATTTAAATAACAGAAACAAGTTTTATAAGTCAATTTTAGTTATACATATATACACATTAACGGATCATTAAATAGAAATTTATTACCTTATATTAAATTTTTATCTATCTGTACATAGTATAAAAATATTTGTGAAAAAAAGTATAAATAAATGTACAGGTCTAAATATTATAATAAGCCACATGTAAAAAAAAAGGTTATAAGATGATAACAACGTTCAGTAAAATTAATTATTTATTCCAAGACTTCATCCCCTTCAACAATTTCCTTTAAATTAAGTAATTCCAATAATCCAGAACCTTTGGTTTCAGACCTCACTAGTTCATTTATGTCTCTATAATGTCCAGGATCAATTAAGCAAATCAAATCTAAAGTTCCATTATCCCACTCTTCTGTTTCTAGTTTTGTTACTAATTTTACTATTTTGTCTCTTAATTTTTTTGCTTCTTTGCCTGAGACCAAAACTCTGAGTCTCATTTGAGCCCGCTCCAATGGCATTACATCTTTTAATTGAGGAATTACATCTAATGCCTGCTGTTTTGCATTTCGGTTTGGCTTTACTGAAAAATGTATATCTTTCATAGCTTTTTCTATCATAGTTACTGTATAAGGACGTTTAGTTTCTGGATTTATGCATTTGTTAGCAACAGTTGTAGCAATATCTTTAAACATAGAATCTAAGGCTGAGTGTCTTTCTTTATCCGAAACTTGAAGTTCTCCTTTTGTAAGAATCTCTTTACAAATGTCTGTTTGATTATCAGTACCAAAAGCTTTTACGAGGTCTTCCTTCTTTGCTACTTGACCTTTAGAGACATTTATAAATACTGTATGTGTCTGTAAAACTTCATCAATATCTTTTTCTCTGAAATGCAATTTTGTTATTACAATTGTTAGTAAAACATGAAGTATATCATATCAGAAAGAAGTTAAAATGTTACAAAAGTAAATTGTACAGGTTAGATGTCAAGAACGTACTAACAATGTAACGTATGTCTTTGTTTTGCTTGATTGTCAAATACTTACAGTTTATTTCTCCACGAGATAACCTTATTCCGGTAACAGGCAATCTCAAATCGCTTCCCTGCTTTTTTCATACGAACCACAGCAACATTGGTTAATCTTATTTGATTCGTTGGTGTAAAAATTTTCGACATTTTTAAGTAAGAATGAATGTAATATCGTTTTTTGTTTAGGAATTTTAATATATACGTTATAAAACTATAATTTAAATAACTTGTATAATATTTCTTTCCTGTAATCTACATTCTTATCTACGTAAATGTTTTACGGATGCTTTAAAGCGATTTCGAACTCTCGATTTATAGTCGAACGAGTGACATATCCAACTTCCTTCGCGATATCGATAGATTTTTGAAACACATTACATCGCATCATGTTATTTTTATTAGATTATTTTTACTTTCAAAATTTAACTTGTAATTAATATACATTATAAATTTATGTATTCAATAGAATAGAGTACATAATTTATAATCTATGCTGAAATTTGTTTGAAAGGAGTATTTAAATATTAACTTTTAATTATTTTTTTAAACAACTGTTTGACAGCTTTTCTCAAACATAACCACAATTGAAAATTAACGCATTTTCAAATTTGTTATTGATTTATTACTTATATTAAAATTTTAAATATTTCATATAATTATTATAAATATAAATATGTAACCAGTTAAAAATTAAAAACAATTTCACAAATGTAATACATGAAATATACAAAATTTTATAATTGTAATTGGTTTTATAGCCTTTAAGCGCGAACAATATTAAAGATAGGCTATAGATTAATTTATAATTATGTAATCGCATGAAAAATTTGAAAACATGGTCAGTCGATATTTAAAAAAGTTTAGATTTTACATATTCATATTGTACATTTAAAAAGTTATACGAATAACATTATTAGATTATTAGTTCTCTACCAGGGTGTATGGTTTTGTGTTTATCATATTTAATTTTGTAAATTACTTTGTTTAAACGTATTAAAAAATCATTGTCATGACGTCACCGTAGGATAAGCAAAATCGCGGGCGTGCGCTCGTGTGACTGCACGCATGCGCAGACTGCCCGCTACATTAGACTGTATCGAATATGGCCGCCGCGAGCGTGATGCCGTTAGAAGTGCGTGAAAAATGATCGTTTTTCCGTGGTTCAAACGATCCGATCGTTTTTACGTGTGTGCATAGTGGCAGTGAGTGTTATCTTCAACATCTCGACAACGTGGGAGGTCCTTATCATGGCGTTGGTCACCGTGCAGCGGTCTCCAAGTGTGTCCAATTCCCCGCAGAGTTCGGTGAGTTTTCCTGCTTTGTGCGTCTTTGTCGATAACCGCTGTCAATTTTTATTAAGAACGCATTGTTTTGAAATTTACTCTCGTCATTGTTGTATCGTCGTATCCCAATCATATTACAAATCTTTTAGCTTTATTCGAATACCTTTTTCTTATTTGGCCTATTGACAGCCAATTGAAGAAGGGATTTGTGAAAATTCGAAATTTTCTGTATGATATACAACATCTAGTGACAACAAGGGAGGAAAGTTTATAAAAAGTTTATAAAAATACAATTGCAAGAAGAAAGACTTGTTTTGACATTTTCCTCGTGCGATTAAAGGCTATAACACGATGGTGCACGAGTTCGTGGTTAATTGTCATTTATTTAATTTGCCAGAATTACACATCTTTCCGTTACCGGCTATTTTCCGCGGGAATATTTAACAGTTTATTAGGCAACGTAACCCGTTCCATGTGTGACTTACTGTTAAGTCTGGTATCGTCGTATCGTCTTGAATTGTGCGATTACATGCTTCTGTAAGCGTGATTGTATATATTAGAACATTAAGATCTTTGTTGTTCGTTTGTTGAAGGAATAATAGATACGTTAGCACTGTAAATACGGAATAAAAGTGAATATACCAGTGTCTTCTTTATAGGTCAACGATCACTTTCATGAATCTTTAAGTGCAAGTGAAGGAACGTTATAAAACAGAATTTCTACTTTTGTATGTTGCTTACGTCGTTAGTTAATCGGATTCCTCTCCGTATTCATTTCGTTGAACGATTGATTTGTCCACGATAGATTTATGTCAGGATTTTCTTGTAACAAGAAAGAAACATGGCTTGAAATATTTTTTTGCAAAAGAATAAGCTTCCTCATTTTCGATTCGCTTTTCGCGGAATTTCTTCTTACTTCGCGATGACGATGTGCCTCGACGTCTGTCGACGTCGAAGCTTCGCGATGTTACCGATTGTTTGTACACGCACACGCAAGACACGCTGAAATCAGCAGTGGTGGCGTCGCGACGATAACCGTCTCAGTTGGTTTACCGTTCCTCACCACGACACTGGAACGATGAAAGAGAGTTGGAAAAGAGAGCGAAAGGAACACGTGGCTTCAGTGTCCGTATCTGCTATTCGAGAATGAGTGCCGTGACTAGCGCATTTTCTTCGACTTATAGAACGATCTCGCTCACACGGATAGCGTCGATTCCTGCATTTTCTCATCTTTCTATGGTAACCAATCGCGAACCACCCCTCGGCTGTCCGTCCAACGTGTCAGACTCGAGGACAAGCGCGCTTTTGGCCACCAGTTGTTTCCACTTTCCGCGTGATGCAATCAGGGAACAAGGTCACGGGAAAAGTAAGCTTTTCTACGGGCTCGAACAGCTGTTCGGAGTCGCGGGGAGATTCTTCTCTAACAGCTTTACAAAATTTCTCTTTTTTAATTTTGCATTAATCGAGAGTAGAAAAATTGGAAAGCGTACTCTCGGAATTTTGGAAGGCAAAAGAAGGAAAATAATTTTTCTTCAGTTTCCTTTTTTAAAATGGCGCGCAGAATAGCTGCGAGATTAATCGACCAATCAATTTCGAATAAAATTTATTCAATTCCACGTAATAATTTCTTTTCTTAATGGCGAAATTTAATCGATATCCATGTATCGAATGTTTCTTTTCTTATTCATGTTTCAAATTTGCTTATTCTCTGTTATTTTGCAATTATCGTAATTGCAATATCTCATATATAATATATACGTCATGGTATGCAAATGAAAAATAACGTGAAAATTGTGCATTCGATTTAATTTTATTATGTAATGATATGGATGTAAAAGAATAATTTATTTTTGCGTAGGTGTGATATGTATATGTACAATTAGTGGTATGATTTAGTGGTAGTGGTAAGATTTTCACTACATGACAAAGATTAGGAGCTATTTTAATCACGTATAACTACATTTCACAGAAACGTTATTAAAATACCAATTAAAATAAGTCGAATAAATTTTATTCCGATTTTTATTTCCAACACCAGTTGGAAATGTATCGTTATATCAATTGTGCTTCGTTTTTGAAATTCATACTTATTGAATTATCGAGTAATTTTTATACTCTCTGTCAATAATCGCAATTTTCGAAGCAACTTATCGAACAAGGTAAACTTTCTTTCAGGGTTTTCATGATTACAGACCCAGTCATAGATTTCGTGTGCAGTGCAAGTGAAAATTTGCACAAGTTATCTATACGTGTCAACAAGAGCACGTTAGTTTCACCAATATCTTATTCTTACTTTCGAACGTTCTTTCCACTCTGTGATTTGGTAATGCGAAGTCTAAATTCTAGCCATTAATCTAACATTTCACTTCTGCTTCAATTCGTGATGCTTCGCTTCCTGTGAGGTGAATTCGAAGCACGTCCGATTCGTGCTTAATGAGACTTTTTGTTTCCATTCGATGTCCAATATTGTAATAATTCGGCATAATTTTCAAGCCCAAGTGGCTTTCACTGCATAAATGGAGGCTTATCGTAGAAGCATCTCAGCTAGGCCGAAATGAATATTTTGATGAATATTTGAACGTGTGAATGGATATCCCATTTATAACGCGATATTGCACGTCGTGGAGAAAGCAAATATGCAGAAAATGTCTGCGAGGATGTGTAAGGTTAGTTTGAAGTGGACCTATTGTTCAGCGTTTCTAAGAGATGACCGTCTCAAGAGTCAGCGTCTGGACACTACTGCCTTTCAGCTTCTTGTATTATGTTCTTAATTTCTGCTATTTTATCCTTCATATCCTTTCATCCTATTTTTTCCTTCCTGTATTACCAATTTAATATCCTTCAACGATTCGATGCATCTTAACAGTGACTTCTCGTTATCTATTTTGAGATATGCTCTTAGGATATGCAGAGTGATCCATGTACGATTAAGTAACACGTGAAACTTTAGCTTTACTCGAAGATATTCAAAATCTCTTACGAATTAATAATTTCTTAATTGTGCCTTATCCTGTTAGTATTTCCGGTATGAAGTAGTTTGATTCGCGATATTCGTATTAATCTTTAACCACTTGCGCTATAAAGACGTGCCACGCACGTCGAGATGCTTTTGTTCCAAAGCCGCCAGCGACGTGTGTACCACGTCGATAGGCATTCGTCGCAGAAACAAATACGACGTGTCCGTCACGTCGGCTAACAGTTAGGTCGCAGACGGGATGCGGCGTCAATGAAACGCCTTACCGCATGTTATATTGTAAAACGCGGCACGGTAACCGAAAGTTAAATCGTTGGGCAAGTGGTTAACCCCTTCGTCTAGAATATCGTGTGAGACTCGTTGTATGAAAATTGGACCAAACATTGGACCGACGCTGTCCAAACGAAAAGTTCACTGTCGGTCCCCAGGGACTCTTTGGGGCACGGTGGGATTAAAAGTGTCCCACCTTTTTGGTGCACCGTAATGCAGAGACATTTTTAGTCCCACCTGGAAATATTGTAACAGTTTTATCAGTAAAAATATACCAATTTTGTTTCATTTAAAACGCAATCAAATTTCTGTGCAACACGGGTCTCGTTTATTATCCGAAACCCTGTGTCGCAAAGAGCCAAGCACCGTCTTTGAGTTTACTAGATAGGATCACCCTGTGTGAACGAAAGAAGCCGCGGTCTTAGATTTCGGCAGCGTTTAACAGCTTTGACAAACGTTCTAACTTGTCCGTCGTACTTTACTTCTCTGATAAAGGGATGGTAAGTGGTGTTTCTTGCCCAGCAGAGCCAGTCTATCCAGATATGGCGAGTTCTGCGGTGCTGTATTCTCGACACGGCAGAGAAGTAACGTGCTGAGCCTTCTTTGCTTATAAACTTGATCAACTGAAACGAGCTCCCCAACCCTGGAAATTATCGGTTTTTCTTCCCCTCTTATGGCCTCTTACTCGGCGCGGAGAGATCTCGAGGATCGATACGATTCAAGGATGCGCGGGAAGATAAAAGCTGCGTTAAACTGTGCGGGTATACTTCCGATTCTTGTCGTCCAACTTGCACCGTTCGCCATTTCCCCCGCGAATAAACTCGCGATTGATAAATTGATACCGGGCCGAAGTTACGGGGGGTGATAATGGCTACATGAAACGAAAGTTAGGGTAAGTGGAGCGGAAAGCAATACTCTTGCAGGCTCCCGCTTGTTTCTTCCACTTGTAAAATACCGAGTTTTTGCCGGCCCCTAGAAAATTTCCGCGAATTCTCAGGCAGCCGAAGTTTTTGAGAAAGTTTTTGTAATTAATGCCGGGTATAGTAAACAGAACAGAACTGCTGGACATTGTTTCCTATCTTTTCTTTCAGCTGCTTCTACTGTTCAGGTAATAAACTCGGTTCTTGGTTATTTTAGTGGTTCGTTGTTTCGGATGTTTTATTAGCAGTACTTCTCAGTGGATTAATCCTTTGTAGATATCTCGAGCGTATAATTTTTCAGGTTTTACCGAGGTGCGATTATTGCTAGTTGAAAACTTCTTATCCGGAAAGGGTCTAAACTTTGTCATGACGATGTGAAATACCATCGACTATGGTAAGGGGTATTGGTAACAAACTACCTCTCCTCTCTCGATTTTGAACTATCCAAGTAATTAGATTAACCCTTTGCACTCGAGAGGTGAACTTCAGTCACCGTTTCATAAAATTTGGAAGATCGATATTGATTAATATCTCAAAATTAATGTAATGTAACAGTATGCGAGGCATCGAAATCAAATAATTCTACAATTCTGTTATTATATCATTCTTTATTTACTACTGAAAAAAGTATCGTCAGTTTTTTAGTAGAGAATCTTTGAATTTTTACTCTTCCCTAGCCAAAAAATCCTCGAGTGCAAAGGGTTAATCCTGCCACGGGTGTATCTTTATTCGATTCTTCCTAGTTTTCGCATGTAAAAGATGGTTCGAGTTTTGATTTTAGGTGACGAAAATATATCATGGTGGATATTTCATGGATTATAAATCATTTGGGATAAATTGTCGAATGTGGCTTGGATCGTAAAGGATATTAAAGATCTAGATATTATTTTTCTGCTTAGGTTATTCAGTAGAAAATATTTTCGACGTGTCATGGAATTTTAATGGTCGATTTATGTATGTCGCGAGATAAGGAAGAATCTGGAGCAGAGTCTCTTAATTTTTGGCTAATCGATATCTTCTATGACCTACATTCTCTATTTTTGTCTCATACTTTAAAAGTTTAAAAAGTCTGCAAATATATCAATATTGTATCGTTAATTATGTATATTAAATCAGTTTGTAAATACTTAGTGTGAATATTTTCAGATGGCCTCAAAAATTCGATGTTGGTTCTCATTGGGAAACCCTGATGTACGGAGGATTCTCTCACAAATGTGTGCAAGTACAGTACAATCTCCATTGTATGAACTACTTGGGAGAAAAAAAGTGTTCACACAAGAGGATTTCCATATTATAATGGAACAAGTGGTTAGCACTCGGTTTCGTTTAATACTTAAAACAAAATAGAATAAAGCGAGTATCGCTCAGCTGCAAATGATACGATCGATAGAATAGAAAATCAAGAAGGGACGATACCAGCAAATAGAGAATAATTCGAAATTATCATTCGTCAATATTGAATATTGCTATTGCGAAAATTACGTCATCGGGTATTTACATAACAGTTGTTTAACAGAAACAGACAACCCTTAGAACTTGCTGCATCTTTAATGGTTCGGTATTTGCATAAGATAATACGGCATCAGGTTTGTACGATAAGGAGTTACGAGCTTTACCCTTGTGTCATCCTGGTCATCGTTTTTGCACTATTTGCAATTCATCGTCATGAAAGGCTTCCCTTTCCGGTTAGTCCCTTTGCAGACCCTCTTACCGAATCTTGATTTACGATTGCTCTCCTATGTCCCATCTTTGTTTTTATTCCGTTATCTACTTGTCTGCTGCTTTTTATATTTCTATTATTTTTATTTTATCCCTCGCAAATGATTTTTGTTAGAAATATACGATACCGTATTTATTTTATTTTATTTTATTCGATTTTATTTTATTTTATTTGATTTTATTTTATCGATGTGTTCATTTCCGACTCTACGATTTACATCGATTTCAGATTTGCCCTATAGCCAATAAAAAGTCCCGGTATCCTTCCAATTTCCAATATCTACATCCATTCTAGCTTTCCCGAACTTCGTCTCCCCTAAGAAAAGTTATTCTTATCCTGAATGACAACCGAAATCCTTTAATAAGTCAAGTTCTGCAACGAAGGTTTAGGTTTTGTGTTCCATAGTCCTTTTCAGGTTTCATAAGTTCAATGAACTTTTCGCTATGATATAATGACCCAAGTTTGTCATATAATACGATACTACGTTTGTATCTATAATGGGATTATCTGAAAAGCAGAAATATGGTGATCAATACTGACCAGTGTAAAATCAGAATAATTTTTACCAAAAGCAGCTGTATATTTTCAGCAATGACGAAAATAAAAGTATCCAAAGAGAGTCATTTTTACCCCCATGGTAGTTACGGTGTTAAGCAGTGTTAATATGGATTTTATTGAATCTTAAAGCGACAGACACGTGGACATTGGCACGTTCGAGGAGCGTGGGTGTCGGGGTGTCCCACTGTACTCTGGAACGCGACGAAGCTTGGAATCTCGGGGCGACGTTACGCGATACCGATGAAAACGCGATGCAATGAGAGATTCCGGGGGATGACTAACTCGCAGGGCCCCTGGAACGAGGGAGCCGAAAGAGGGTTCGCGTTTCCCGGCGTGTGCTTTGCATGCGCTGAATGCTCCGCGGCGTACGAAGTGCACTCACCGCCCGAAAGGGTAGTTGCATTTTTCTAACGTGTCCGGAGGGGGTGGATTCGACAGGGGACACGGGGCTATTGATTTTAAGGGCTCGTTTTCTGCGTGGTATGCTCGACAGCGCGGCATCTTTCTTCGCTTATGCCACTTTATTAATAGAAGCCTCGATACCTTATGCCCAGTTACATAATGATTTCCTATATTCCACATATATCAGATTATTTTATTATCTTCGTGCAAATTGCAATTAGATTAGATTGCGTAGTAACATAATGTAAGTAACAGTCGTAACAGAATGATCAGTAACATCGTACAATCATAACCACATGGTTAATTTTTGGAAAAATTTCGATAGAATTCATTTTTGGAGAGAATATCGGAAGAAAGGGTAGTGTGCCTTGTTTGACCAACAAGGCTATGCATTTCCTGGGTCTCGTGAATACTTGTATTATACAGAACCCGTGACAAGGTGAATTTGATTTGTGAAAGGGTGAATATGTTTTGCCCTTTCCTTTTAAAAAGGATAGATTTGGGGTGCAAAGCCTGCAATCATTCTTGTTTATTCGATAGATAAGAATATTTCCATTTCTTTTGGTGGTGGAATTGTTTATTTCGATATACGATGGTTGTTCAGCGTCATTATTAGGTTTTTAGTTATATCGAGAAATTAAATTTGTTGCTAATTTTCATGCTGAAATGTAAAGATAGGAAGCTTATATTTTTAACGATATAAGTATCAATTAATGAGTAAATTAATAATTACATTATTATTATTGCTGCTGTTATTGTTGTTATTAAATACTATTGAATAGCATAAAATAATAATATATAGCATGTTAAATAAACAATAAATAGCGGCGTAATTATTTAATAATTAAAGAAAATTTTAATATTAATAATAATATTAATTATAATATTAAATTCATTCGGTATCGGTACCATAATATTACTGAAATATATTATTTCAGTTAAGATGCGAATTTGGCACACTTTTAAAATTTCATTACGTCATTTTCTCCTTTAAAAGACTATCATCGACGTATAAAATTCTTCACGCGTATCACGTGTATCACACGTCCCACGCGTGATAACTTTCGATAACGTGCCGCGAAATAATATCTTTTGCCGAATGAAAGCCCCGCGATGCAGTTGGGTAAGGATCTCGCATAAATCGAATGAATTTTGCTCGGTGCCTTTGGTAGATATCAGTGACGGTAGCCCTTGTTGCGGCTCTGCGAATTATCGCACAACGACCCGCGAAAGGCAAGTGGTTGGCACTTCGAGGCACAACGCGTAAAATCGTTTAACAAAGGCTGCCTTAACAGGTGCTTGGCTGGCGGCGTTCTGCCTTTTTTCACCACGCACACTCGAGTGTGCATCGGACACGTGTAAGTGCACGTGTGGCTTCATTCAGCCACGTCACGATGTACCTTTGTTGATAAAACAACCGTCGCGTTTCGTGATTAACATAACCTCTATCAGTTTTTAACTCCTTTGACACTCTGTCTTATGGGCTGCAGTGCTTTCTTCTACCTGTTACAATCTATTTACCTCGAGTGTCTACTAATTATTCTGATAACTTAGATAACTCGAGAATTCCGATTCTTTTCAAGTTTCTGACCTTCAGGGGGGATCTGTCTCTCTTGTGGACACGTGAAATCGTATTTTACGTGTCTCGAGATTCCCAGCAGAGGAACAAGATTATAAAGAAGTTAGGAATCGATATATTTTTGATTAGGTCGTTTGTAGCTTTTTTTTTTAACAAAGATTTTTGAGCTATCGCGAAGGAGGTAGTTTTCGACTTGGAAGCTACGTTCTTCCGACTCTCGTTTCGCTCACGCTTCAATTATCCTCGACAGAGATCCGAGAAGCGAGTATTTTCTTGATTCCGGAACAGCTTCCTATTTCCATTAAAGTGCCCTTTCTCTGGAAAATTAGAGGCTCGGGGCTTCACGAGTAACGATTACGTTAAACGTGCTTGGTAGCTGGGTGGGTGATCATTAAATTATTAGAATTCCAGTGTTCTCTTACTAATCAGAATGGTTTTTTTGTTTCAGGATTCGGGTGCTGGCGCGGCAGCAGACGATGACGAAGCGGCGAGGAGCTGTAAAAGGTGAGTTTTATTACCAGAATTATTACCGTTGAATAATAATTTAATAAATGGTTAGAGTTAACACTAGAACTACCAACCTGTAATATCTACGTAATATAATGTACACCGATAACATGGTACAATTATTAATTAAAATAATCGGTAAAATGGTACGACGAGCATACGGATGCATATGTATTAAACACGACCGTATTTAAATGAAAATCGGTACTAATTTTGTCGAGGGCTACTGGAAAAATGTCTGAAAGGAGTCATTTTGATCCTTTTGGTAGTTCTAGTGTTAAGAATGGTGTATTTATGCATAGTATTGGGAAGAATCGTAACAGTTTTAGTGTAAATAGTTATTTACCAATCGATCTCTTTAACTGTTTCTTTATTGGTTGATTATGTCAAAAATATTCGGTGCAATGTTCAGTATACATGTTTCATTGGAGAGTAGTGCACTGTAAATTGCTGATTTTGTGAGATTATGTACGATATAGTTAGTATCGTAGAAATATCTTTCATTAACAGTTCGGATTCGTATCAGATGGAATTTAAGAAATTATTTAAAAATTAGTTAGAAAAGCTAGTGTTTTCAATATTAAACCTGTCATTGTTTAAATAACTGTTTCTAAACTTTTGATTAGAAATTCTGCATTCATTGTTATTTGGTCATTTAATCTCGCAAATTTTCTTCCAATATTATAATCAATTTTCCATTATTTTCTGTTGTTTCATTCTTTTTTTAAATTTTTTCGGTCACTCGACTGTTCGTGATAGGTTTACTGTTAATATCTTTGAACCTAGTATAGAGGAAAATTGTTTAAATGTGCAAATGACTCGTTTTGAACTATTTCTCCTATGCGAATCATTATTCTTTGTATAAATGTTATTAATATAAAATTACACGGTTGCTTCTTTCGAATTGAAATTTTTTGAAGGTAGGCTTCTGAGCCGCTCGTGATGGTAGGAATTACAATTTGTAATATCTTAAATAATGGTATTGTATCGTGTTAGTAATTGATTCAGTGTTTCCTTAATTTCTCATTAAATTCTTATAAGTGATATCGCTTGTATAACAATTTCGAAATAATTATTTGGCAATTACGCTATCTTGTATTAGTATTCCGACACTTGGTTGATTTATAGCAACGGTATGTGAATTTTAGTCAAATGTGTAAATTAATCAGAAATTAATTACTGAAAACGATACTTATCATCACGGTGTATCAGCGAATAGTTATGATCACTGCGTTAAAGTTAAAGGCACGATTTAATTGAATTAATTGCTGTAATCTTTCTATCTGTTAGAAAAATCTTTTCTATCCGACTAGATAAGTCGGATATTAGAAATATTACGTTTAGGAATTACGAATAAAACAATTCTACAAAAATCGGTGAAAATGGTAGAAATGGTAAAAATTCTGAAATGGCAGAAATGGCAAAAATGGTAGAAACGGTTAAAACGTATAAAACGTATAAAATAGGTTATCTTTGCAACATTCGATAGTTATAATAGCCAAATATCGCTGGTTAGCTATTCGATCGCGAAAATCTATAGCAGGCAGTTTAAACCTGTTTGAAGCCGATACGAAACGCCATTAGCTACCGGCACCATGGTTACAACCAAAACGCGTTTGTCGGTCAGTCAGTCCCTTAAGGGGCTCCAGTTCCGAGGCTTCCATCGTAAATATCATAGGAGATATACGAACGCGAGCGTGTACACGCTTACGTACTCTGGCCTACAACTGCGATAAGATCGAATCGCAGGTTCGTGCCATTAAGGTTGGTAAAGCCGCGTATACACCAGAGTTGCTAACTGCCCTCCCTGATAGCTCGCTGCTGGTTTCTGAATACCAACGAAATTCGTATGTCGAGAAATTCCTTTGTCAGCTTATTCCTAGTTTCTTTAAACTCGATGCAAATGCGAGATAAATAAGATAGACGATACTTGACGTTATTTAACGCTAGGTTTAAGGGCATCTTTGTATACCAATTTCTACAGACACCTGTCAAATTGACAGCATAAATAAAATCACGTATTTTCTTAAAAGAAAAAGGAAAAAGATGTTAGTTTAAATTAAAAACAATTACAATATTAACAGACTTAATATAAGTTAATTAAGTCTGTTAATATTGTATAATTGGATCGACCTATTTGTCAAATTGACAGGTCCTAAACCTAGTTTATTGTCAAGTAGGTTGACCTATCGTCAATTTTTATTGACATCCTCTCTTCCTTTGCGATGGGTTGGGCTGCAGAGAACTGGGTCGAGATTCCAATATTTCCACATTTTTAATTTGCGGTGTTTTAATTGTTGCGTTGCGAATGTCTTGTAAATTTATTCCGTGCAGATACGAGTGTTATGATACAAAAATGATAATGCGAATGGAGATCGTCTTCCTATGCTTCAGAAATTTCTTTGTCAGTTTATCTCAATTTCTTTTCAACTCTGTATAAAGATTGATATGGAATAGTTTGCGTTGTTTATCTAGGCTGACATATAGGCAATTTTTCCCGATATTCTCATATTTACTGGTTTTTTTGGATTGGGTTGGGCTAGATAGGCTTCAAGTGAACTGGATCGAGCGCCTGAGTATATTCATATTTTCAAGTGCTATGATTTCGTAACTGTATATAAACGGTATAGTAAACGGTATCTTCGAATGGAGATTTAAATGAGGTTCATTTTCTGATACTCGATTGAAAAATTTAATGGGCTGGATGAGGTTTCTGGGTCGATTCCTGATCTTTGTAATTTGAAGTTGAAATTTTTCTGACCCATGTAGATTATTTTTCAAATGAAATGTTTTTATTTTTGGTCAGGTAATCATTTCGAAACGAAACACATATAGAAATTTAATACTAATTTCTACAATGTAATTGCTTTGAATAACGATGAATACTCTTGCAATAATATAATTTATTTTATAATAGTATAAGTATAGTAGATCGTGTAATTCATCGTGGTAGATTTGAACCAAATTTTCGACTTTTCGAAACTCGAATTGGAAATTCTGCAAGATTTTGAAACTCCCGGTGTTTAGGAACTGAAAATACTGATTTTGAGTGTCATTTTAGTTGACGATATTAGGAAACAATTAGATGTTTCGTAGTCAGCATTCTGATTATTTTTACCCTGGAAAAATTTTTTTAATAAAACTACCAACGTTTGAATTTTGACAATTTTCCAAGGGAGAGTACTGTCTTTGTTTTCTACTGTAAAAGTATCCGAGTAGAAATGAAATCCTAGGATGAGAAAGTACAAGCTTTGTCCTTTATACCGACCCCACAAATGTTATCGTACGATTTCTTCTCGCAAAGTTATGGCTGCTTAAATATCAACGTAGCGTAGATTCTATTTCACTCTTTACTGTAAGTACGTATTTCTGCTATACACTTTGCCACGGTTTAACAATAAACAGACAGCGTTCGCAAGCACGCGAGAGGCTGGTCCGACGAGTGAGAAGCTCACGTGTTGGGACAAAATGATCTAAGCACCGTTCGATTTCGCTGGTGGATGAAATTAATCGAAAGCAAGCGGCCGCAGACTCGGTTCTCAGGAAATAATTCCAGGACAGGGAACTGTTACTCAATCAAGCAGACGAGTTCCTCTCTGGGAAAAGACTCTTGGTCGTCGCGACTTCCTCCTTCTGGCAATAATTCAATTAAGCCGGCTCCGTGGCCCGAGGAAAGTCTCGTGCGAACTTCCTCGAGCCTCCGGGATGTAAACATTCGTTAATTTGCAGGAAGTCGGAGCGAGCGTCTCTTTTCTTGCCTTAATCGTTCGACTTTCTACGCCGTGCCAGTTGCGCAATACGCGCGGATCGCGAGCGTGTAATCGCATCACCCTCTTTGGTAGCCAGGAAAAACGCAGGAAATGAACGCTCTTCGTTTCGTTTCGAACGGCGACGCGCTTTCACGAATTCCATCGCGGAAATTGTCCCAGTCGATTTGTCTTTCGCGCCACCTGCTCAGAGATTATGGGGACGCAATGTCAGTGTCAATCACAGAGGCAACAGTCGTCCGAATTTTTGATACTTTGAATCACAATACTGTGAAATCAAGTGTAATTATCGTAATTCGCTATTAACGCGTTGCAATCAAAGATTGGAAGCTTTTCTTCTGCTTCCATGGATCCGGTGATATCACGAAATGTCAGTGTCAATCACAGAGGCAACAGTCATCCGAATTTTTGATACTTTGAATCACAATACTGTGAAATCAAGTGTAATTATCGTAATTCGCTATTAACGCGTTGCAATCAAAGATTGGAAGCTTTTCTTCTGCTTCCATGGATCCGGTGATATCACGAAATGTCAGTGTCAATCACAGAGGCAACAGTTATCCGAATTTTTGATACTTTGAATCACAATACTGTGAAATCAAGTGTAATTATCGTAATTCGCTATTAACGCGTTGCAATCAAAGATTGGAAGCTTTTCTTCTGCTTCCATGGATCTGGTGATACCACGCAATGTCAGTGTCAATCACAGAGGCAACAGTTATCCGAATTTTTGATACTTTGAATCACAATACTGTGAAATCAAGTGTAATTATCGTAATTCGCTATTAACGCGTTGCAATCAAAGATTGGAAGCTTTTCTTCTGCTTCCATGGATCTGGTGATACCACACAATCAGTGTCAATCATAGAGGCAACAGTCATCCGAATTTTTAATACTTTAACCACTTGCAGTGGCAAGAAATTCACAGACGCATGTGCTAGAACGATCCAGTATTTCTGTAACAATTGCCTAACGACGTGTGTACCACGTCGTTGGCAATTCCGTGACAAAAGCATTACAACGTGCGTGACACGTCTTTCCAGCCCAGGTGGTTAAATCAAGTATAATTATCGTAATTCGTTATTAACTCTTTGCAATCGAAGATTCTTTTTTTCCAAGTCTATAGATCCGATGATATTTATTCTATTCGAATAAAAAGGAAATCAGGTGTTTATATGATGTGGAGAATTATTTTATTTTAATACTTATTCGTAATACTGAGAGTCAATTCATCCTCTCTGAGAGTAAATTCAGAAATGATACCGTTTCTATGTTTTCACCGCTTTTGTCCAGGAATCGGTCACAATCCTGACCAGTCATGACTGTAGACTGAAAAATCATCGTAAAATTTCCGATACTTCTAATTGGAATTATAATAGCAACGCAATTATAGTTATTATTGTCCATTGTCAGGTTTAGAAAAGGGAATTTCTATGTTTTCATGCCTTTTGTCGAGGGATCGGTTGTAAGACTCTGTTTTTGACAAAATTTTACAAAGTTATTTATTTACTAATTTTTAGTTTTCCTCATAATATTGCAATATGAGAGGTAGTGATCATTTCCTGTCATCTGTTCATATTTATAAGACAGCTTAATAAAAATTCGAATAAAAACACAACTTCACGGGGTCTGTTTGTTAAGTGTTAAAAGAAAACAGAGAAAAACAGACAAAACTTGAAAAATTGATTATACACGAGTTAAAGATAAATTTCGTAGTCGAGTGGTCTAAGTGACAATACTGAACGAGGAAAGTTTAAAATTTTGTAAAAATTTTCGAATGGAAAGTTTAAAAATGAATATTCAGAGGTAATTCCTTAAATTTCCTTCGCTTTCGTAAGTGTTGCGAATATTCGCGAAATTGGAGTCGTGGTTGGACAAAACTTTTCCTCCCCTTTGTGGCCATCTCGAACGGAAGTTATGTTGTCTGTGAAACGAAAGTACGTTTCAGAAGACCCTAATCGTTCTAGGAGCTTCGATGCTTCTGCTATTTTCGGCCGGGCCACGTAGAAAACCGTTTTATAATCAGACACGTGGTCTTTGGTCTAGCTTGAGTTAAAGGTCGCGACGCGAAATAGTCGCAGAGTTGGCCTAGAGGAATGATTTCCGCGTGGAAGAAAGGGAAAAGCTCAGGCTCGTCGAAATAGACTCGTGCCACGTTTGTCTGGAGAAAAAATGGTAAAGAACTAGCACTTTGTATGCCCTAAGAATAATGATCGCTGTGCGACGATGTAATTCATCCGAGCCGGTTCCAACGGATACTTCTGTAGCTTCTACAGGGTGTCCTGTTTTAACCTCTTCAAAAATACTGACACATACCTTCAGCTTTTTTAAATTATAATTATTACGAGTGTAAAGAAAATTGGAGTCAGTTGGGAAACTATTTATCATAAAATCTTTTAACAATAAAAAATAACCTCGTCGAATATTTGGTAAATTGTTATTTATATCGATATAAAGAAAAATTAAATAGATATTTTCCAGCTTCGAAAATTCGTCCCTGAAGAGGTTAAATCTCGTTGTTACGATGAGTATTAAAAATGATTAAAAACGGGAGGCCAAATTATCGTAATTCTTTGTTAAAGTTGAGATAAATTTTGAAATATTTATTTTATTTCTGTTTTATTTCATGTGGATTCTTGTTTATATTAATTAGTGGTAATAGATTTGGAGGAATTATTTTTTATTCCGGTTAGATTATATTTTACATTGATTAATTGCGATAGATTTAGGGCAATGTTCTTCCTTCTTCGTTATTTTTTATTTTATTCAGGTTCCTTTTTATATTCATTAAATACGATAAATTTGCTAGATGGTCGAATAATGTTGTAATTAAGTATTTAAACAGAAATTATCAATTAAAGGGAGATATATAATTACGGTTATTCGTTGTTGAGTCTATGCCTTCTTTCGATTATTTCTCACATCGTGCACATCCTTTTTGGATTAATAAACGCTATAAATTTGCTGCATGTCTGAGAAATTGGATACCTAAATGTGGTACACGAGGTTATGATTTAACATCGCAGAAATCGAGTTTATCTTGATTTCTTTTAAACGAAATTTCATTTTTCAAATACAACGATTGCAGTTCTTCGTGCATGTTAATCGCTTTGTGGTAATTATGGTAATTAGCCACACAGTTGCGTATGTATCGTGATACTAATAAGCAGTAAAGTAATTTCTCGGTAATGAGGGATACTTGCATATGAAATATCGGTAACATTAGTATTATTTTTCTTCGGTTTATGCATAAATTATATTTCATTATAGGCGATTCGTATGTTCTAAATGTACGAATAAATTAAGGATAAAGAAAATTGCCTTATTAAATTATTTGTTACACGGATTTAAATATTCGCGTATTCATTCATCGTTTGTGTTACTATTAACAAAGTAATTCCGTTAATTCGATTAAATAATCACCTTAACCTTGTTTAAGTAGGCTCGTTATAAATGGAGTCGAAGATGTTTGGAAATTTAAATCTTGTTTCAAGGAAATCCTCTTTGATAGAGAATCGAACTTTCGAATGTTCGCATTTTTCAAAAATTAATCTTTCCGGTTTTGAATAATAATTATCCCAACTCCTTGAATCGTCTTAACTCGTGTAATTTGTTTTAACTATACTTATTTGTCGGTTGAAAATATTTTATCCTCCCGGGATAATTATATTCGTAATTAGCGAATATAAAAATATTCGCTGCACCATAGTAATTAGCATTCGGCTCTAAATGTTCGTTTCTTTGTGCAAGTATAATTTTTCATTTCTTCCATGACACTGTAAAAAGCACGAATGTCGGAAATTTTCGTAGTCCAATGGGGAATGGAGTCACGTTGATCGAGGTTGATTGGAAATGTACACCCTGTATAGGGTTGAGCAAGGGTGGCCGATGGGTGTAGATCACCGTAGATCGAATGGGAAGTTCGATATAGGAGAACGTTTTCACATACAAACGAGGCAGATTTATGGTCGCGCGAAAACGAATGATCGCCCCTCCGGCAGTATTTTACTTATAATTGAACTTGTCTTTAGAGTAATTCGATTTGACTCGGCGCGAACGAACGAAACTGATTATTTATGCGCTGTTTATTATCACGGGACCCGCCTATCCCGGCCAGCCACCTCGGCCTCGTCCTTTTCGAATAATTCGAATGCCAAGGAATTCGGCCTGCGTTTCTCGTAAAAAGTTAGAAAGTTCGTAGGATATCGTCGGAGAAAGATGATCCCGATTAACCTGAAATTGCCAGTTACATGTAAACTTGTCGTGTTTTACGCTGTACCGGTAATTAATTTCCACCTGATGGAGCCAGTTTCAGTTCTTGCAATTCGGATCACGGTGTAATTCGAAAAGTCGCTTTATTTCCTCTTATTTATATTGCTCGTATGTGCTATTTTTTAAATTATTAAATTAAAAATTAATTATTAACCCTTTGCACTCGAGAGGTGACTCTTGCTCATTTAATCAGATTCTAAAGATCGACGTTAATTAATATATCAAATTTAAAATTACCTAACGTTGTGTGGAATGTCGAAGAAAAATAATTGTACGTCCTAATTTGCATATGATTTCTCATTTACCATTTTAAAAATATCGTCGACTCTATGACAGAAAGTCTTGGAATTACTATTTTTCTTTAACGAAAAAGTCGTCGAGTGCAAAGGGTTAAATTTAATTAAGTAGCAATAATCAAACTAAATTCGTAAATTCAGTCATAAACCAATCTTCACTCGTGCGTTGTAATTTACTACCTTCGTTTTCCAAACATAATCACATTCTTCTCCATATAGGAAAAGAGAAAAATCATAAATGAGCCATACTCGTAAGTAGATAAATCTTGGAGGAAAACATAGTCAGCCGGTAATAAAATCTTCATCGTGCACTCTAGGACGGTATGAAATCTCGCATTATTCAGTCTCGTCTTCCGGAAGAGACGTCTTCTTTCTGTATTCACGTGGTCAACAATCGAAGGAAGCGTTCCTTTTTGGCGACGACGAACCGTGCACAAAGCTAACTCGGCTCGGTTTAGAGGAACGGGTTCCCGTGACAGACGCTAATAAGTTTGCGGTCGGGTATTGAATCGACGGTAGGTCATACGGAACGTGAAAGTGCACCACAATCCCTGTTGTAGCATCGTCGAGCCTCGTGCTCGATTCTGGTGAAATTCTATTTCTTTCCCGTGGTATATAACACGTTTTGCCGCCGCTCGTAAATAATTACGGCCTAGGAATCGATGCTTTCGTGTCTCAGCCTCGCGATTTTTCATCCTCTCGATTCGCGGAATCGTGAATCTGCCATTCCCTCGTTGATTATTTCGATGATCGTGCAACGCGAAACCTGATCGATAATTTCGATAGTCGTGCAACGTGCGATACGGTGGTTAATTTCGATGATGGCGGGTGTAACACGATGGAGGATATCGATAATCCTGGATGGAAGGGGGAGATTATTTCGTGGATAGCGAGATATCGGACACGAATTTGGGAAGATTCAATTTGTCGTGGCAGATTTTGGGAAAGTAAAATAGGTTTCAATTTGAAGGAAACATACACGTATACGTGATATGTTAACATTTTATGAGAATAAGTGCATTTATAGTTATATTCTTCATTCCGAATAATTTTCTGGAAATTAGAAAATTTCTTTTTGCTTATGAAACAAGAATCGTTTGTTTATGAAGGTTTTCTCGATTAATGTTCGGTATATTAAAGGGCTTGTCAATTTGCTTTAAACATCGAAGTATGTAGCGTTATTTCTGTTATATATAGTGCATGTAAATTCGACTCCAGTTTAGTTGTAAAATCATCGATAGTAATAATATATTATAAATATATTATTGCATTTTTATTATTAATAAAATGTACGTAGTAATAACACTTACTGATACCAAAACTGCAGTTGGATCAGTAATTGTTTTAATTAGTATTAAAATCTGGATCCCTGTATTAAATAATATTCAAAATTACTCAAAACGTGTACATACTTGTTGATTAATTATCTAAATTTTATGAAAATTATTTTAATTTTCGTAGGTTTTTCTAGAAAAGTTTCGTATGTAAAATGGATTTCGAATAGGAAGCTAACAGATTACAGAATTGACCTGTATGTCAAACTCCTTTATTTTGAAATTTCTCGTTCGAAGATTGGCTATCAGACTAAAGTGTGACGGAGCATCGTCGTGCTTAAGCCATACGTGACGTGTGACATCTCATGAACGTTTCTCTAATATTTCATTTAAATGCACGTCTAAGAAATTAACATAAGTTACGCCTATTAGTCTTCCATCAAGAAAAATGGGTCCAATTAGAAAACTGTCAATTAAGCTGTGCTCAATTTTTAGAGCAGTGATGGATGTTTGAAAAGTAGAATTAGTTCTAATATCAGTACGATACAAGCTACGAATATTTGCCTATAGGATAGTATCATATATTAAATCGACACACAGGATTGATATAAAATACAACAAAAAATTAAATCAAATTAAAAAAGAAATGAAATATACATTTTTCAGAAAAGTAAAAACTTTTATTTCCAATTCGAAATATTTTTTGCACAATAGCTGTAATAATTCTATCACTAAACAAGCTTTTTTTCTTAGTTTCTTCCTAATTTTTACCACATCCAACACACCTTAGTCCAAAACCAGAGCCTGTCGATTTCTTCGCCAAAAATATTTCTGCTTTTTCGAATCATTTCTCAAAGTTAAATTAAATTCGTCAAACTTCATCAAGCTATTTCAAACTTGGTCGAAAACTATGTTGTCCCTTACTTATTTTTCTTTCTAGTTACTTCATCTGATTTTTGCATTTCCTATGCTATCACGTTACGGGAAGAAATAAATATTGTTCATTTCAAATATCTTTGCCTGGCTACAAAGATATAACATCATCCTTCGAACTAAACAATTTTGCATAGGATATTGAATTCCTGTTCGATGATAGCAGCTTGTGTAAAAATAAAAATTAAAATGAAAAGACCACGTGTATATTCCACGACACCCAAGAATTCTCTCATCCGAACGTACGTTCGCAGCATTCGATTAATCGAGATTCCATCGTAGAACCGGAAGAACCGCGAGTTCCAGCGGATCTGGATCCGATCCAGATGAAGGGTCGATGGGAATCGTACACGAGGAGCTTCTCGATGGATCTCGAATTCGGAGGGATCGGTAGTCCAGCTCTGCTAGATTCGTTTGCATTCACGGTACGATCGCGTCGAGGTATCGAGCAGTTTTCACTTTTAACGTGCATTGTGCGCCCGGTGGCATCAGGTGAAAAGGAGAAACACAGGCCGCGAAGAATTCTGACGACCCGTCTGGACACCGAAGCCGACCAAGGTAGTCTACCTTGAACGGAATTCTCGGTCGTTCGTAAATTTCACTAACAAAGAGCCGCGACTCCGTGGAGAATAATGGCCGGACGTTGCATGTCTTTTCCTTCGTTAACGATGCTGCTCGGACAATACCGATGGCATTTTGCACGAGTAAACAGCATAGATTCGAAACACAACGCGGCCTCTCAGCTCTTTGATGCTCTCCACGGGGGAAATATTAAATTTAGAATCGCTGTTGCATGTCGGAATGGGTTTGTTTCGTGATACGGTGGCGGTCGCGTAACAGAAAACCTTCGTGCCTCGGCCAGCCGGCTGCTTTTATCTCGAAAAATCGAGGAATAAGTCGAAGATGGCGTGCGATTATTAATTGTACCCTGGGAAATGGGTGCACGATTAATGTCCACTCTACCGTTGGTCTTGGTTATCTACGAATTTACCGAATGTAGCCATTTCTCTGGCGCCTCAACGATCTTGCATGAACGAGCCTGGCGTACTCGACGAGGAAGATATTGGATTTTAACGGCGTTGCTAAAGGCTCTGCGAGAATCTGCTGGTTCACGGTAACAAGGTTCTGTTAAATGAAATTGGGTCTACAGACCTGTTTGTATGCTAATTAATATCGGCTGAGTCGTTGTTGTTACAGTTTTCCGATCTGATGCGATTATTTCCTGCGATTGCAATTTCCAACCACGATATGCTCAAGGAAATTCAATTTATCGTTTGCAAATTCAATCCTGATTATTAATTCGGTCTTTACTAGGCGATAATTAATCGAGATGTAATTAATTTCGTATTCAATTCTGCATTTTGGGAGCGAAATTGTGCTTTCAGAAAGCTTCTCGTTGAAAGAGGGGATGTGTTGGATTCGTTGAACGAATCACAAATTTGATTTCGATTCTATCGTTACATTACCTTGTAGAAGTCTATACTCTTCTGAAATAAAAATTAGTCCAGGTACCTGAAGTCCCAAACGTGCATGGCATTAGTAATTGCGAATTTTTCGGATAAACTCTGAGTGAGATTCTTTATGGAGAAAGTATGCCATCGAAATTAATGAGAAATTGAATTAGAAAAAGTAATGGTATTACGCTTTGAATGGTGGTATCTGAACAGACCCAGCTGCAAATTTCATTTTTCAATTATGTTAAGCCTCTTATTTCGCGAAAGATAAGCAAAAAGTCTAGATGGTACGTGATTACCGACCGAAGCTGTAAAACTGTCTAAAGTCCTGTCGTCGATTATAAGCTCCTTATACGCGATATCATCGAAGTTTACACTTGGAGTATCGTTGAGCAGAAGCTTCGCCTTATATTTATACCCTGATAATTAATACGTACAACAATCGCGCGGATCGCGTTGAATATTACATTAGCTGCATGGAAGAAACGAAAAAGTATGGTGTACTATTGTTAACCATGGCACGTTCTACTCGCTAGAGTAACGTATCATTCCGATGGGACTAGTCATCCGAGCGATCATGGAAATTTACGTATTTCATCTCGACGAAGGAGTTTATTGTCTTCCGAAGGATCACGAAAATGGATCCTCTTTTTCTTCCCTTTTCCTCTTTTTCCTTTTGATTTTTCTTCGATTTTGACGTATCAATTGCAACGTTTGTAGCTGAGGATGTCAGACCTGTTATATCGCAAAGAAGTTAACCTGTTATTTGGCCAGATTTATTATTATTCCACAATCGGTTAATTACTTTCTTAATATGTCATATTATAGAAATTAATGTTTTAAAATAAACGAGTATCTTATCAACGATACGAATATGTCATACTATAGAAATTAATTTTTTGAAATAGACGAGTATCTTATCAACGATACGAATCTTATCAAAGATACGAAGCAAATTTTGTCGCATCTTCCACAATTTCAGAGACAACGCAAGGAAATTAAGAGGGTATTTTTAATCCTTTGCACTTTGCTTAACCTCTTCAGGGATGATTTTTTTTAAAATTATCGTTTCAATGATTTCAAAACAGTGGTTATAAAGTAGAATAAACCGCCATTACCTGTGATATTCGACGAGCTTTTCTTTTTATCATTGAGGGATTCTATGACGAATAGTTCTCCAACCGATTCTAATTTCCTTTTCATTTATAATAATCATAAATATATATATATGTGTGTGTGTCAGTATTCCTGAAGAGGTTAAGCAAATGTTCACCAAAAAGAAGGAGCAAAAAGGCGAGTAACTTCATAAAAGGATCTCACAGACCTTTCAAACTTCCTCTTTCCCAAATAAAACTTTCAATTCCGCAATGCCTTCCACTGCAAAACTCAGTGTCAGTATGGAGTCGCGGCTGAAAAACTCGTACGAAACCTGTCCATACGCCTCACTTAAAATAGACCCAAGTACTCCAAGCCAAGAGTGCTCTCTTCTTCCGCATAAGACTTCAACTATCTTCAAAGTTGAAAAAATCCCTCGAAAGACAAACTAGTTTTCCAAACTGGAACTTTGCTCTAAGCTCGATTCTCTTTTTACGTCGTGGTAACTAATGAACACTTCGCGTGTTCAATACCCTTCGTTCACAAGCAGCAGCAGCAGCAGCAGCAACTGAAGAAGAAGAAGAAGAAGAAGACGAAGAGTCAGAGTCAGAGTTAGACTTAGAGTCAAAGTCAGAGTCAGAGGAAGCAGAAGAAAAGGAAGAAGGCGAGGAAGAAGTAGAAGAAGAAGAAGAAGAAGAAGAAGTAACCCTGTCGAGACGAAGCCACGATTCCTCGGTATTAATTGCTCCCTGGCCGTAAATGGCATGGTTGCCAGGAACGAGGTAATGGCTCGTGCGTGCAGAAAACGCAGGCGAGTATCGCAACGCGATCGCTAAAACCGGGATTCGCGCGAACTTGCGTGAAACGGACTAAACGCAAGCGTGCCCGAGAGAGAATAACACCTTGCGTATCTTATTGTGCTCTCGGGTATTTACGTAATCACGGCTACGATTGCCGTGGCACTTTCTGCATTTCTTCCCCGGTTTTTGCTCGACGGTGCAAGATGAGCCTGGTAAAATGCCGAGCGTGTCTACGCGGTCGTTTAAGTGCTCATGTGCACCTGAAAGCGACAGCCGTGTAGAGTTTCGCGAATCTTTCCGACATCGTTTATTCTACCGGCAAGTATTTGGAAATTTGAAATAAGAGTTGCGTGATTTTCAGTAGAGTGGCGTGGAACGCCGATTATTCGAAGTGGAATGAGTCATCAGATTATTGCAACGTTTATAACAATGGTATTATACACGAGGGATAAAAATTACAGTGGTACGATGAGGATAGTTATGGTTCCACGTGGACAAAATTCGAAGACGTATTAATTTTGTCGGAGACGGCTATGGGTTTTCAAAAATTGCACAAGTGAAACATCTGCAACGAGTCATTTTGACCCCTTTGAGACACTTCTACTCTTAGAAAATGATATGTACGCGTTAAACTGAAGTACTACTTCTTATAAACAGATTTCGGTTAAACGGAATAGTACTCGTTAACGCTAAACTTAATACAACCAGTCAGAAGACCGGTAGATGGAAAATAAAAGGAGAAAAACTTACAGGAAAAATGGAATAAGAGAAAATATTGAATATTCATAATACGTACATTAAGAGAAAAATCGGAAAGCCAAGTCAAGAAGTCAAGTGATAACGCTGAATAAACAGTTTTTAATTAACAATTTAAAAATGGTTATTTAGTCTGTGGTATGGTTAGCGTTAATGTATTATTATTAAGTCACAAAAGGATTGCATAATGTTGATCGACTACAACGACAGTCTTATAGTGCTTTCCATTTAACTCACTAGCGCCACCACGGTTCATAACTAGGACACTGTAAACATCGTATACATCTTCGAATTATTTTCTAAATTTACTGATATAATTTTGGGATTTCTTCTTTACTGTGTATAAACATATTATTTTAAACAGTTATATGTCCTTTTTATCGTTTTAAACATTTCATATTTCACGCACGTATTCCAGTCGTTGTACGTAGAAAATATAGGCGTTCGAATAATTTGAGTGTATGATAATTAGAATTTTTGGCTTTAATTAGAAACACGATGGTCTAAGGGTGGTGAAGGCAAATTATGTTGCTTTAGAATAAATTATCGCGTGTTAGATGTCCTAATGAGATAAAATAGTACGGTGATATGCGAATGAGATAAGATTACGAGATACGTGTAGATATACAGCTATGTATTATAATTTCCAAGTTACATGGGGTTGTAGAGGGTTAACCCTCGTGTGAGCAGCCAAACTATTCACGGTTGTTGGACTTAGGGTAGCCCAGGCATCCTGTTACTATGTATCAGATATACAATGACAATTTTACTTTCATGCTTTCTCGGAACTCTTGCTTTCCCTTTCTTATAACGTTCCAAATATTATTTCAGTTGATTCGGGTATAAAAATTAGTTGGAATTGCAATAAACTTTTACGTTAATATCTGTCATTCGTGTTAGTTACAATTCATGCAAATAATTATTTCTAATATACAATTATAATTCATCTCTGTATATTCAAATAGGAATATTTGATGGTTGAGTAATAATTGACATAATGAACGTTTCTTCTATTATATTTCTGGTACAGCGTAAATTTTTAGTAAAAAAAGAAAAAGGATTTTAAATTGAATGTTAGGAAACAGTATTCATCGTCAGTTTTGCATTAATAACAACAATCCATTATAGGATTATATTTTCTTTTTATTCCATGTTCACTGGAAAAAGACACGATGATATCATCCGAAACATTCTCCATTGCTCCTCGATTACGTGGACGATTAGCAATTAGGCAACGAACGTGGTTTCAACACGGTACTGCTGCTAATTATCAACGTGTATTTCAAGCTGCATCCAACTTTCCTTTCAAACAGTTGTCGGTATCGACAATTATACCAGACATACACATATCGTTTAAAAGTATTTTTCATTCTTGCTTAATATGATTCCATTATTTTTTCTCTCGTTATTACGTAATCATGTTCTTTTATTTTTGTACTCTTCATTTAATAACATCCTTTTATATACGAAGGGTTCTTCCTGTTAGTAATAAATAGACGAATATAAATATAGCATGAAATTAAAAATAATTTTAATCGATCTGGTAGTGTCGGTATCATCGTTAATATTAATTATTATTAACATTCTTATTAATATTCGTAATTAATACGAAGGATGTATAAATATTGTTAATAATTATTAATAATATAATTTAAATGTATAGTCTGCAGATTTTTCGCAAAGACAAGTAAGTAATGCCCAAAGTCGTTAATTTCTCATTAATCCGTACGTGCGAGTAAAATTCACGTATTATTACTGCAAATCAAGAAGAGTGTTGGTGTATGTGTAAAAGCTCCAACTTAACTTGCGAGGGACGATTAAAACAGAATAGCACGTATAATTATCGATTTACGTAAGCTTCTAACGACTCAAGATTTTTTTCGCAATATACCTACCTCGCTTTTCCTAATTATTGTTATTACGTTTCACGCTAAGATATCGTGTTAAAACACTGGCTAAACGTGTTGGTCATTTCTTCTGTAACACCGTTGCGTGTATCATTTATAGTGACAAGTTGTAAACTCGTTCTCCGCTATAGCGTAAGATACACTATCTCTCTCACAGATTAATGTTACAGAGTCGGCTTGTGTTTGGTATGACATGGGAATAATTCTCATCTTCGGATAATTGTTGTTTTATTCTTCACCGGTTGCACACGGTCAGCTTTGCCTGGATTTATACTCTCTACTTATGCGCTGGTAACACTTCAAACTCCGAGTCGGGTTTAAATTCCTTGCACTGTTATACTAATTTTGCAGAGTTAATTCTTAACACGTTGGCTGCCACGCAAGTCGTGCAAGTCGCTCCCAGAGGTCCGGAATAGAGTTTTCATTACAGTGTACGGTACAGTACGCTGTTTGTCATATATAATATCATATTTCAATTAGAATCTTGATGCGAGCTGCTCACTTGTGAAATTAATTTCACGAGACGAAACCTGGAAATTTATTTTCAATAGAAAATACAAAGTAAATCAAGCACCTAACGTGGAGTTAGGTGCTATGTTACTCTACTAAATGTGGAGTTAATCACTTTGGCCTCTAATTTCCTGATATTCGATATAATTTAATTATATTTTATTTTAATATAATATTATTTTTGTTCTATAATATACGATTGCTATACCTCAGACATTGGTGACCAACGTGACAGTCAACGTGTTAATCTTTTATTTCCTAGAAGCAATTATAGTTAAATGATATTCAACGTTCCTTGTATGTTAAAATGAGTATTGCAACAATTGCTTTGCTTAATTACCTTGCTATATGATGATAATTTTATTATTGCCAAATTTTTAATACATATATTTAGGTCCTTATATTATATTCTCATTTCTTCCCAAATTTTTCAAATTTCATTGCTCCAACGCGTACTTGTTTATCATTCATTTTGTATTAACCCCCGTGAACGAATATTGCACTGTGCATACTTGATACGGTATTTTCGCTTATCAAGCTAGGTACTACAAATATTGGAGCAGAAAATTTAATCATTTTCATCATTGTTCTTGCTACTATTTTATTTCACGAATTTCCCTCGCTTTGTTATTTTCAATGCATCCTAAAATATTTGATTCGACGTTATTTTTCAGTTTACACGTGTCTCGATGAAAAGCCTTATCAGGTATTGGTAAAATATCTACTGTTAATTTCGCTACGATACAACCAATAATACTAATTAGTGATAAATTCATGCTACCCTGTATCGTTCCATGTCTGCAATTAATCCATCGCAACATCTAACAGCGTCGAGTTCGAATTTTCGACGATCCTTAATTCATCGAATCGCTACGGATGTACCAGGATTAAACGGGTTTACACACTCTGGTCTGGTTTTACACACTCGTTGAATTTAAATCCTGCTTAGAGTCGTACACTAAATTCCGAGAAGTACCTCCGATGCCATTGGAGGTCGTAGGAGTGCCATTAGGATGCGAATCTGGGATTGGTTCTGGCATTATGTGACTTTTACTACTAGTAGGTGTACCTGGGTGGAGGGTAAGGCGAACTTGATATTTTGGAAGGTGATTTACGATATTACCCAGGTGGTCGTATATCGTAGAAAGTCTTATTTGCGTTGGAGACACAACAGCCGCTTTTTCTCGCCAATGAATCCTGTCTAATCAAACCCGAATACGGAGTTGTTTGACAGACAGTTGTTAGTGGCACATCGGCCTATCTGTTCTGCAACGCGATTTTCCTCTTCTTTGTTTTGCATCTTAGAAAGATGCCCTTATTCGTCTCTTTCTTTTTAGCAGCGAGCTCTGTTTTTCTTTTTAATAATATAGCCTCTTTGTCCCTCTTTGTAATAATATAGTTGCTTTGTCTTTCTTTTTAATAACGCGGTCCCTTTGTCTTCCTTTGCAACGCAGACTGTTCCCTTTGTATTTTGCCTATAAGCTCTCTTTGTCTTTCTTTTCAAGGCAAGAGTGGAACCAAAAGCACGGATGAGAAGTGGCCTTGGCCTATACTTTGACAAGTTTCATACGTTTATAGACACGTTTATAGAGATTATATACCCAGCTTCTTGATTTAGAAATTTTATGAAATTCAATTATGATATTTAGGTTATCGTCTTTAGAATATCGTCTTTGAACATATTCTTAAACGTGGCAATTTTTATTTTCATTTTTATTCTAGGGTTTCAGCTGTAAGAAGATGTATAAGTACTATTTATATTATTGTAATATAAAGTACATATTCAGCTTGTCATGTTCGATACTTTAGGTATTCATTTATGAGCAAACATTCGTTTGCGATCCGTATGATACATCGATGTAAATGACAAATCATCGTAATTTAGAATTTAGTTGATTAATTTCATTTTAAATAAAATATACGTTCGATTAGATAGTTTACTTAATTTACTAAGTAATCAGACTGCAAGATGTTTTTGATAAAATATCTCGAACTTTTCTGAGAAACACCAATGGATGTTCAGCTTTTACTTGAAATTAGATGTTACAGATAACGAAAACACGTTTCTCGTAATCTTTGGTATTAAAGTGCTGAGTCTGATCCGGATGAATCAGGAAGAATAGAAGTGACTAATTTGCCTTTTACCTCACACGTGATTCATTAATTCTCGCTGTAAAATTGTTGGTATTTCTTCTGGAAAAGTTGGCACTCGAGATGCAATAAATGCTGTAAATCAAACAGTGCGTGTTCGGTTATTCGTTGCGAAATAATATTACCTACGTCGAGAATAAGATGGTGGAAAATGCTGGGTGTAACAGAAAAATGTAATTTCAGTTAAAAAATGGAAATAATTTAAAAGATGTAAATTTTTTACGTGGTTATTAGCTAGTATTGCAACAAACTTGTAAAATTTTTATGCAAACATCGCGGAAAAAATTAACACGTTTATTTTTATTTCTTTTTATCTACTTTTATGCATTTTTACTTAGTTATTATTTACATCAGCTATTATTTACTTCGAAGAGGTGACAAATTTTCAAATATCTCGAAGAAATTTTCATTTTCCTGTATGGTCTCACGACAAGCAACTGTGAACGATAATACGACATTACATCATCGTCTCGAACAATTTCAACGGGAATATTCCCAAATCGTATGTAATAAGAGCAAAAAGGAACTTCAATTATCGTATCATTTCCTTTCGGATCTAGCTTGCAAGGATCCTCTTTCCTTTTTCCTGTCATAATTCGAGGAAATTTATGTCAGCGATTCGGAAATACTTGCTGGAATAGTCACGGATAGGAATAATGCATAAAATGGTACCCGAATGGCAGTAGTTTAGCTAAGAATTTATTCCAAATGGCTTCCGAATGTAAACGTTTGTGCAGAGAATTCCACGGGGTGTATCGTTTTCGATTTTCCTGCAACTGTCGATAACCACATTCGTGGCTGCGCATTCACTGATTTTTTACTTTGTATAGTTCTCTTTAGAGGTCATTCACCTTCGACTCGTGCAGCCGCAGCTGCCGCTAGATTCTCCGCTGTACTCTCTGTTTATCGCCCACTTGTCAATGGGCTTGGTAATGAGACGCACAAAACACTCGCGATTTATGTTTCTATCGCAGACGTGAATTTTTCTCGTTGACTGGTTCGAAAGGTCGCGCGCATTTCCTGTCGCCGATCTTCCACGCCAGTCATTCATATTCCGATGGCGAATTGTAACGACAATGGCAACGACACCTGGCTGCCTTCGGAATAAAATCTCGAGTTTTAGGCAATGCCTCGTGTTTTCGCTTTCCTCTACGGTCTCTTTCAATTTCTCCTCCAATTTCTCCTCCAATTTCTCTTCGAATTTACCTTTGCCATCGCTGGGACAATCTGCAGGTTAAGTTTTGAATGTTAGAATATTTTTTTAAATTTAATTCTCACTGTTATTAATTTTCTCATATCAATGCCTCCTGTTTTCATTGCTATTTCCGAATTTCTATTTAAATTTATGTTTAATATGACTGGGCGAATGTAGGGGGTAGGTTTGGGGTGTTGGAATATTTTTTAAATTTAATTTTCACTGATTTTAGAGAATTCCATGCCTCCTGTTTTCAATTTTCGCTGTTGTTTTCATTATTATTTCTGAATTTATATTCAAATCTCTATTTAATGCGACTGAGAGAATGTAGAGTTTAGGTTTCGGTTATGGGAATATTTTCTTAAATTTAATTTTCGCTGCTGTTCGTTTTGTGAAAATATTAGTGTCTCTTGTTTTCACTTTCCACAATGTTCTGCTTGAATTTATGTTTGGTACTACTGTGAGAATGTTAGGATTAGATTTGGGGTGTGTACAATATCTTTTCCAATTAAATTTTCACTACTATTGATTTTTGTGAAAATAATAACGGTAGACTTATTTATTTATTTATTTATTTGTTGCGGGTTGACTTTGAAAAGATTCTCTGAAGTACATAAAGCTTATACGAAATTTTCGTCGTGTATACATCTTAATAAGGCGAGAAATATTTTGTTTAAACGTACAAAGGGAATGAAATAAATCTAGAGACATACGATACATAATCTAGAGATTACGTGCATTTCCAAATATTCAACAGTAGGAATTTTATTACCCGATTAATAAAATACCTGAAATAACAGGGAATTCTTGAAAAGGTAATTGAAAACATTAGGAGTGCAGAGGGTTAACCGTTTATAATGATTAATTATCTAATAAAACATATTCGAAGGTGTGATTAATTCCTTCAACAAGTGAATCAGACAAGTATTGATCCTTTGTCATATATTTCTGTTGTGATTCCAGTTTATAGACACCGATAATAAATAAGTCTCACAGATGCACACCAGTCATTTCAATTATCTTCTCTGGATGAAGCATTCGTTTTGCATGCTCATCTTTATCAAACCATTGTCTCGAATGTTTTCATTTATCAGAGAAAATGCACGTTTCCTTATTGAAAGATGGTCTCTATTTATTTGTTCAAAGTAACAAAGTGAATATCCCCATTGGTCTAAGCTTTAGTATATCTCTCGACTACTTCGTGTGTCCATTTTCATTATTTTGCCTGTTTGCACCGAGTACAGAATAATTATGAAATAGCTTACTTTCGTTTAGAACATTTCCCTTGCTCTTTTTCGCGAATTACTTTGACTGATGTTCCTATGAAACACTATTATCCATGATATTTTCCGATTATCGTCCATTTTTCAATGCATTTTATCATTATGCTAAATAAATTGCGAGACTCCGAAGTTTAGTATTTTAAATTTCATATTTGATTTGATTTACTATTAATTGTGCAGGAATTAAATATGAACACTGAAATACCACGATATTTTACATATCTTGGTTTAACATTTATTTCTCCCATTCCTTTAATACCTATTACTAGGAATCTCGCAATACTTTTTCATAATTTTGTGTCAAATTTTACATTTTCCTTCACTTTTAAAAATTTAAAATATTTTTCCACTAAGATATCTTTATTATAAGGTATGTCGTGTATTAAATAATTTAAAAATATTTCAACGTCGATATCTCGAGTTGTCTTCTATTTTACTATAACCATTTATGTTATGGGAATCGCAAAATTGCAACCTAAATACTGTTGTCGATGTTATGCAAATACAATCATCTGCTGTATCATATTCCAATAGGAAAAATTCGATAGACGTAATATATTCCTTGTTGACACAATCGGAGTAGGCATCACCGGATTCCTGGACAATTGATACTACTTTCCAAGGATTTCAGTATCCATTGCACGACAATCTGTATAATCTGCAGTCTATACGATCGTAAGAAACACCAGGCTGGAAGGTTGTGGTCTCTTCATTTCAAACAATGACTCATCAATCCATTGCGGAGAAGATTTTAAAGATTTAATAACGTAGAACAATCAATTATTGTTTTCCTATAAACTTCGTTCCTATTCTCTTTACTCCTTTTCGCTGGACATGTTAAATAAAACGTCTAGACATCTCCGTTACTATGTTAGGTTAGGTTAGGATATGTTTTAAATATTTGAAATATTTTTATAGTAAATCGAAATTTAAACGATAAAACGTGTGTCGTAATAAAACTGATTAGAAAATATAAAATATAAATATAAAATATAAAATAAAACAAAATCTTGGACATTAGCACAGACACTATTAATTAAAATTATTATTTTAATTGGAAAATTAAAAATTAATTCCGGATTTAATTAATTCGTCTAATAATAAATAAATCTAAACTAATTTAAAATATATTAATTTTAAGAATAAATTCTTACAGCACCAATCGTGAAATTGAAACGAGTCGCTATGCATCGATAAATAATGGAACTATAATTACTATCGTAGCAAACGCAAACGAAAGTTTAATAATTATAATATCTAAAAAAGATCGAAGGACAATATTAAAGCGAGCGTAAATAATTACCACTCAATGCCACAGTGTTGTTTATCTTCTTCACGGTTCTGCTCATTTTTATATTCGCGTTATTTCACTCATAATCCTCTGACGGCGATTAAAGTCCATGATCAACCACCAAACTGTGCAAAAAATAAGCAATCATCGATTACGGCGCTTTGTGCGTGGAAAGAGCAAAGGGTTGCACAAAGGGGGAGAGAAAAGAGGGAAACGCAGCAGACGACGCCGTGCGGGTGAGTGGATTAGCGATCGAGTTAACGATCAGACGAGTACTCCTTTGTCTACGTTCATCGGCTGGTAAAAATTTTTGGCGGGTCACCGTCTGGTGATGAAATTAAAAAAAGGAAAAAAGAGAGAGAGAGAGGAGAGAAAAATACAGGCAGAGGTTTTACGCCTTCGCAGATACGGGCTTTTGTGATTGTGAATGGATATGTACATGTACAAGGAGAGAAAAAAGACTATGGCTGCGTATATCTGAAATCTCTAGACTGGTGTTCCCTCGAGGGTGAAACGCATGACAGAAAATCCTCAAGGTCTTCCTTTGTATCTACGCAGATGAAAACACTGCGAATCGATGATATACATTTTACCGTTTGTTTCCATCTGGTCTAGTGGT
Source organism: Eufriesea mexicana (assembly GCF_001483705.2). Taxonomy (NCBI): domain Eukaryota; kingdom Metazoa; phylum Arthropoda; class Insecta; order Hymenoptera; family Apidae; genus Eufriesea; species Eufriesea mexicana. Next base: position 212,821 of record NW_016908248.1, on the reverse strand, counting down.
TAATTAAATAATTTGCAGTGCGTTTAGTAATATTATAATAGCGGTATTTCAAAACAAATTTCCTGATTAATTATTATTGTTAATTGTAAAATAGGACGTATTATTTTCGAGTATTAATAGATTGGAAACGTATGAAATTAACGAAGATTCAATTTTTATGATATATTCGATATTCGCGAAGTATTTAAATTAGTAATTATTAATTGTTAGGAAATGTTGCTCGAAAGTCTATTTTTGCAATTACAATATCGGAGCAACTCGTGATAGATAAAAATATTCGATTCTACTCGAATAATTTCTTACTTTTAATTCCTTAGTAATTTACATCGGATTTTTTCGTTAAATTTAATTTGTCCATTCGAGAATTAAATTAGAGTGGAAAATAAATGCAAAGTTCATAATAGTATTATAGTAACACACGTACGTATTCTATGGAATTTTAGTAAAGTACTATAATACGATATTATATATGTATATTCGAATATAGTATCCATATATCATATAATTAAAAATTAACTTTATATTTAAGTGAACGCGCATACTGTTGAATATTTTTTAGATTAGGTTAGAATTTCCATAAATTCTTCCATCTCCCGCATACTTGGTGTTTCTGTGCATCCGCAGGAACGAGACAGCCGAAAATAGAAGAATAAATAGACGTTTTTATGTGCCGTGACAAATGTAGGTGGTAATTCCTGCCTCCCATCGAGTCCCATTTCTCCTTATCTACATTTTGCGAGCTTATCCCCTACTTTCGAGCGAACATCTCGATTCATCCTAAATTACGATAAGAAACAAACGACCAGCAGATAAGGGACAAAGGTACGAGCGGCACGCATGCGCGGAGAAATTGTATACACAGAGAATCGTAAACAGAGGGCGGAAATGTGTTATGGTGCCATGGAACACGTCCTTCCCTCCGTTTTCCATGCTTCCACGCTTTCCTCGATCGACCGACTCGCATTTCGGTCCGGTAGGTTAGGTTAGGGTCGCCGTGGCACGGATAGAGGGGGTCGAGTGCAGGGTGGGAGAGGGATAACCGGACTCCCACTGTTGGACGATTTGCTTCGCACTTCAGTTGCCTCGCGTACGTCGAATCGTGAACGTCTATTCCACTTCGTTCTTTCCACTCACTGGACACGTTGTATCTCCTTTTATCGGGTTTCCTTATCGAATCTCGGCATCGCGTGCTTCGCGCCACCAAATTTCTCAGTCTTTCGTACGAGACACCGTTCTTCTTTACCGACCGTCGATTCGGAACGGACTGTTGTGATCAGTTCGCGTGTAACGCTCGAAATTTTCGGATATGGTGTAAGATGTTTCTCCTCGTAACACTGTTGGTGAAGGAATCCATGAGCCATGGAGCCGGTGTGCAGTGTCTAGATTCGTCGAATGATTGAATCTCGTGACTCGTGAAAGAGGTTTACGATCACTGGCCCGTGGCATGTGTTGACTTCATGGTCTTCGAGAGCGTCGAGATGCGGAACCCGGGGTTCCTCCTCGAAGACGCCAGACACGGATACATCCAGTATATCAGGTAAAGCTTTTGCCATGCCTTCTTTCTTTTATTTTTTTTTATTTCTTTCTCTTCGTTTCCCGTCCACCGGGAATCATGGGAATGGAAAAGTGGTTTCTTTGTAAACGCGTGCACTCGCACAATGCGTCGCGAGCCCTGCAGCGATGTGAATAGGATAATGTGTCATAAACCAGACGTCGAGTGTGTATTGTTCTCGGTAAAGACGACTGTTCGGGGAAAAATCGATATTTCGCTGGGTATCGATCATACACCTGAACCAGTTTCGCGCTTTCCGAACGTCGTTGTGCCGATCTGTTCGTCCATCCATACGAATTTACGTCTTTCCCTGTACTCCGATAAAATTAACCATCAGACATAACCTATATGTTTACGTAGAGAAACAAATATTTCTCGGAAATTTCATTCTTGTATTTATGTTTGCTAAATATATAAATAATACTTTGATTATAGGCGTTCTTCGATCTATTCTTCGATCTATTCTTCGATGTATTCTTCGATCTATTTTTCGATCTATAGAAATCTATATTCGCTGTATTCTTATAAATTCTTAATTCAGGGTAATCTATATGTTTACATAGAGAAAAAAATATTAATATAACATTTTAATTTCGATTTTTATAATTCACAAATACCTAAGTAATATTTTGATCAAATATAGGTAATATTTGATTTTGAATACAGGTAATTCTCGCGTATACAATTTCTACAACGTGCTAAACATACCGCAACGTGCTATATATACCGGAAATTATGATAGTGATTGAATTGAAAAATTTGAAAGACTATTCTACCACTTATTTCTATATTTTATAGAAATATGTCACATATTTATCTTGTACGTTTAACTTTCTCTCTATCTTCCCAATCTTTATAGTATAGTTCAAACAATTTAGGCAGGTGTATGTTTGCTTTCTTTTACGGCTGAAGGAACAATAATACGATTCGGATGAAGGAACAATAATTTCGGATAATCGAATCGAATCGAAGTTCCAATCTATTTCCACTATTCGTATTATACGAGGTAAATTCTCGCATAGTATAATTTCCTATAGTCTATTCCACGCAACGCTATAAATTTACCATTGAATTTAATATCGAATTTATTATTTTTATATCGTATTTTAAAATACCTTTGTACGATATAATGTATTCTTCGAACATATTTGTAGTATCTCGTAAAAAAGAGAAATATCTTTAGCATCGGATTCGCAAAATCTTAGTCTAATTACCCATACGCACGTTAGAAGGTATGTGCACTTGGCCAACACGTAAACAATTATCTATTGAATAAACACCTTTTTCCATGTATGATCGATTCATCGCACTTGCTTGTTCGACTTTTCCTCGTAAAGGCATGTTTACATTATACTGCAAGAAATTTTCACCGTGAATGAACTTTGTGTTTCCGATATCCAACAGACCGATGAGATAACTGAAATTCAACGTTCGACGAACCAAAATATTATCTGACACGTTTCAGGCACGTTAAAGGTTCCTTTTTCTTTCACGTTTTATTTCTATACGCTTATATGGTATGTTAAAGATTCGTTGGAAACTCGGTGAATTCTGCTGGTTTTATTTTTGCGTCGGATTTCCGTGGTGAGATGGTGCTGATACTCGAAATTGCAGAGGATCTTGCGGATATTATGTAAAGCTCGTGTTCGAAGCTGAAGCTACTCGGGAGAAGATGATCGCGCTGTGCAAAGCGAAGTGCACAGAGGTCGAAATCCACATTTGCTTCGTTTTTCTCATAGTGGAGATTTTATTTTCGGAAATAGCATGCAAATCGCGGAGACCAGCCCGAGTAATTCTGCGAGTCTCTTTCCGCCGCGGTCCTCAATTTGACCCACGTGCGCATGAAATCTATTTTTGAACTGTTCCAGTAAAATAAGTTGGGAATATGCACAACGAATATAGTAATTCCATTTTTCAAAATTCTCTGCAAATAGAGTCAGTGGCTATTTGAAGTCACGCGCTTTCAGAGTTGTTTCAGAATTTTAATACGGTTGCTATCCCTTTATAACACTTAATTCTACGTGGTTTATCAGATTGGAGCGGGAATAAGGTTCTCTGTCTCGAAATTTATTAATTGTATCGCGTTTTCGTGATTCCCTCGGTTGTAATTTTTCGTAAATTCTGTTTTGCTTTCTTGAACCACTTTGCTTGGAAATTAAGGAATTGAGAAATTCAAAATGAACGACGAAAGACGTCGTAGTACGAATTTCACAAGCAGAGAAGTATTTCTAGTACTGGAAGAACACTCGTGACGTGTTCGAAGAGGCTACTGTTCCTCTAATAGAATCATAACCGTAAAATCTAGTAGAAATAAATTTCACCGAATAGATAATAACAAGCTAACAGCAAGAGTTATCGTATACTCCACTAAAATTTAAATACCGACTTATACGACCGATTTAAGTCCTATATAGACCATGCTCTGTAAAATGCAGCAGTGCCACTGTCGATCTCAAACTGTAAAAGACGAGGTGGCAAATTTAAACGTCCCGATTTTCACCTCAACGATGAACCTTCATTCACGTCACCTTCTATTCTTGATAACGTTCAATTTTGGATTATTATACACAGAATTATTTATATAACGATTCTTTATTTTATATTTCAAATTCTCGCATATTTTAATTTCTTCGCACGATTTGCTCGCGTTGCATGGAAATAAACGGGAAAATTGCACAACGCGTACGTGGTATTTGGTGTTAATGTCCCTGTTTAGTAGTAAGGTGGTTACTTTTCACGTCAGCTGACTCGGAGCAACAGCTGCGCGCTTTGTACCATCGCAGACTGTGAAAGGGACCCTCGAAAGCAATTATTTTTCAAAGAGCAGAGCCGTCGAGAAGCCTAGCTTTTGTACAACTTTTGAATTTCTCACGGTAGCTGGTTTAAATCTTCGATCGAATCATGGCAAAACGTGCTACCTTCCACCCGACGCGATTCAGATTTCCAGTGGTAATCGTTTTTTCCAGATTTTGCATCGTACATAGAAAATCAGTAAAACGAGCATTAACGCACTATATTCCAAGGAAATTCACCTAACCAGGAAGCTTTGATTTTAATAAAAGTTTGCGTACATGTAGATCCTAATGAGTTCTATCTGAAGCCATTTTTTGTAGGCTGGAAATCCTTTCAAACAAGATAAATAGGTCCTCAGAGTTTCAGTATTTATAATCCAATGTAAATGCAAGAATGATTTTTGAAGTTTTGTCGTATTTTGTGCTATCATAAAATTATACTTAAAAATTTGGAAAAGTTACTGAAAATTCGATTGCTGATTTCATCTGTTTAGAATGATATGACGTGGAGAAATAATTATTGCGTCTATGATCTGTTATGGTGTACGTACTCGTAAGGTTTCATCCAGATTAAAAAATTAAAATCAGGATCTTGTGGATAGGTGAATTTTCTTGTAATATACTATGTCAATACTTTTGTTACTCGTTTTATGTAGACAGAATTCATTTCAATTCGTTCGTACAATTATTAAACAACGTAAATTATTTTTCTTGGTAAATTGTTAAAAGTTGGCTGTATCGTTAGATCGAGAACTATAAATAACGCGAATCCATAATAATTTGTAATATACTATGTCAATACTTTTGTTACTCGTTTTATGTAGACAGAATTCATTTCAATTCGGTCGTACAATTACTAAACAACGTAAATTATATTTCTTGGTAAATTGTTAGAAGTTGGCTGTATCGTTAGATCGAAAACTATAAATAACGCGAATCCATAATAAATCCGTGACTCAAAAGTTACGAAAAACAAAATTCCAAGTCGATATCAGTGTTGCATTGGAATTGCAAATACATCGGATTTGCTAAGTAAAAATTAATTACGATATTGGAAGCTTCAAAATAGTTACTAGCGAACACGATCGTAAAAGTGATGCAAGCAACTTTGCGATATTGCTTGAAATTCGCAAACGACTCCAGAGTTGGTTCATCGGTCGAAATACTTACGCAATAGTGTTCTTGCTCACTACTGTTTATTATTGCCTTCGAAAGTTAATTTCTTGTTAATCCTAAGTGTATTCACTTGTAAGTTTCACTGGTTTCACCATCGTCCCGACGCACAGTCGATCATCCTTTCTGACGAATTGTACAGCAATGCGGTGTTGCTTGGAGACGGAAAGCACAACACGAAGCTTCGTAGTCGATTAGATGATCGTTATTCAGATTTCTATTCCCGTTTCCACAAATTTGTCGAAAACCGCGAAAAAATCCAGTCCGACGTACTTTTAATTTCTTCCCCCCTTTTCCCTCCCTTTTTTAAAATACAGTTTACAATGCTTTTACAAAATTTTGTTTTCGTTTCAATTCGAACTAATCATCCTTCCTTGAAGTAATTTTTTGGTAAGAGAATGTTTTTGTTAGTACATATAGGATAAACTGTTGTTATTGGAATATTAACATTTTGGAAAGTAGATATAGGTTTTATTTTTATTTATTTTTTGATTTCTAGAATTTTGGAAGTTTATTATAATTGATTTCTATTAGAAGATTATTGGAAGCTGATTGCAACAGAAATTATGAATATAAATATGATAAATGCATAGATATTCACAGAATGTTTAAATAACATATGGTGTAAGATAGATTAGGCTGAACAAGTTTCAATAAGCATTAGGTTAAGCAGTAAATATTTGTTTCTTCTTTTCGAAATAGATTTTTCCATCGAGAGATTTTTGTTAGTAGAAATGGATTAAATTATTCCTATTAGAAGACCATAATTACATGAAGTTATTATATTTTTGTTCTTAATTTTTTATTTCTGGGAATTAAAATTATTACGAATGAATTCTGCATGGGAATATTGAATATTTAATCAAAGTGGATTGCAGTGTAATTGATATTAGTACATTGATGAACAAAATTTCCAGATAAAGGGGATTATGCTGGATGAGTTTTAATAGAGACTTAATAATTTAATACAAGTGATTATCGACGACTTAACAGATGATCGAAAATCGTGTAAAACGAAAATTTAAATAATTAATATTCCATTAAAACATTGTTCTACTTATACCTCATATTTCCACCTTGTCATTTTTCCAATTTCAGACTAAATATTTCTTTTTATTCAATAAATTTCACGTTGCTTCACTGCTTATCTACCGATGAAAAGTAATCGATAAAACAATCACGGCAATTAACTCAAATATTTTGATCTGCAATATAAATTTCGAAATCCTCGATTGATTTTGAAAGTTTAAACATGGCTTACAGCGAATTATATCATTTCTCTTCGCGAAAAAATTCCAATGATTAATTTAAAAAGTAACATTCAATTATTTCATAGAAATCATTAAGTAATACCACTGTAATAAAATTCGCAGTGCTTATAAAACATAATTTCGTTACAAAATTGCAGTTCTCGTAGATAAAAGTAAACGATAAAATACGAGATTTACGCGAAATCGGAAATTAAAAGAAATTCAGGGAATTACGTTTAATTACCGCAATTACAATTGCACCTTTTATCGGCTCGATTTTATTTTGCAAGATGTTACGTAAAGCAAAGTTCCTCGTAACAGATAATACCAACATTTGTAAATAGAGGCTAATTAAAGAAAAAAAAAAAAAAAGGAAAATAAGAGGGGAAAAAAATAAATAGGATAATAGCATGTAAAGCACGTTATAACATCGGTAGCATTGCTTCCTGGTTTCGCGTTAGACAAGGTGGCGCCATACTGGGTCGATATGTCATCGGACTGGAACTTATTTTGAATGTCATTAGTTCCCCTTCGTTCGTGAAACGAACTAAACACGCGAGCAAACCGCGTTACATAATGATCGCAACGTATATTTTCATTAATATTTATCACGTTTATTAATAGCCATTCTATCGTATTTATTAATCGTACGTTAACAGTTAATGACATAAGTAAAGAGATGCGTACTAGTCTGAACCATCAATCTCAGATGAAAGGACGAGAAAGATTTCGTGATTCATTGGAAATGTAATTAGAATCGCCAAATTCGAGTATGTAGTATTAATACGTTAATTAATAATATTGGATTCGGCAAGATAATATTTCTTCGCTTGATTTCGTCGGTAGATACAAATTTATTAAATTATAAGTTATTTTTGCGATAATTAATTTGTTCAATTAATTTATCAGGGTTTCGTATAAAGGCAAATATTCTTCCTAATTTCGCTAAAAATAGTTCCATGTTTGCAGTAAATGAAAAGCAAATAATTTAAAAAATTTGATAGGATTAATAATTCTAGCGTTAAGGAGCATTTAGAATTAGTCGCATGTAGGTATGTGTATTTGAAATTAGTATCAGTATCAGTCTTCACATTTCCTTCCTTTTATAAAAATATAACATGAATTATATTTTGAACGTTAAAATTATATAGAATAATATCAGTATCTTTTTTGTAAAATAATAATCATTTTATTTCAAACAAGAATAGGTCTATCGAATAATATATTGACCATTTTATTCAGTAATAAATAATTCCAGTTGGGAATATTGCCTCGTACTGAAAAAAGGTGACATGGTCCCCTGCAAAAATCCGACACCACTTTCCGATCATCCTAATGGAATGATATAAAATCAAAAAATGTAAGCTATTTTTAAATATCACGTCTCGCTATTCCCTCATCTGGCAAGTTCTCGTACAATTTGATCAGGCATCTCGTCGAACGATCCTATCTTCAAGAACACGTCCAATAACCACCTCGAATAATCCAGCAACAATCCGGCCAGGTTCCCAAATGGAAGCTCATTCACGGGCCGAGTCTATCCCTTCGCTGAAATCCTGCCAACTCTCTCTACCTCCTCTGAAGGCCTTTCGAGTCCTCTTTCTTTGAGTCGCGATTTAAAATCGGGATCCTCGGAGAGCAGGTAGAGAGAAGCTCGGGACATCTGTCGTCCTGTTTCGAATGGGTCCCTGAAGAGAAGAGAAGAGAAGAGAAGAGACGAGAAGAGACGAGACGAGAAGAGGCGTACGGTGAAACGTGGAACCGGTTCGTTGTTCAGCTGGTCTGCGCGAGACTAAAGTTCGAGCCAGAGAAACACGTGTTCTCCTTCGAAGAAGCCGACCCACGATCGTCGGTTAGGCCAATCTCTTCATTGTCCCGCGTTTCTGGCGCGTCGTTTTTCCTGCCAGCTTCACGCTTTTCCCTGCTTTCCTGTCCACGGAGAATCGAAAGGCTTCGAAACGTTTTTATTTACCAACGAATGGACGATCGCCCCTGGTCGCATTCGTCGTTTCCGCTCTAGTTGGCCGGCTTCCAGTGCCTCGTTGGATGTGTTCTTTCTTCTCCGCGCTGGATGCAATTTTCTCTACGTTAAACGTCGCTTTTCCCGTTCATCGCTCGTCGTTGCGTCATCGGGAATCACGGCCCCGGTGAAAGCGATCGTAAGATCGACGCAGATGCGCCTGGAAGTGCACCGGCGCGCATGCGCTACCGATTCGTGCCGCCAGAGGCGCGCTCGATTTCTGTGTCGGTGAAGAAAGTTCGTGTTGGTTCAGATTTATCGAATAATCGGCCTTTGATTTATCTCGCGGCGAAATTCAGCTGTGTTGTACTTGATAATTTCTCCTTTACGTCATCTATAATACCATCTTTTTCCAATCGAATTTCTGCTCCACTTCTGTGCTTATTAGCAAAGTAGAACCTGTGTTACGCGAACGTGATATTTCTAGTTGCAATATTATGCATTCTCTGCATCCATCGAATTGATTGCAAGGTATTCGTAGCATGATTATTGAGTCGTTCCATGAGTAACGTGATTTTCCTCGGTAGGTTCATCTTCCTTGCGTTAAGTTCCACGACAAATTTCATTGCCTTCCTGTAACCTAATATTTTCTTATTAAAAGATCACGTGTCCTCCAAACAGAACTAAAAAATAATACCACGCTATCTCGAAATATGAAATTTAATGTATATGAAAAAGAAATTAAAGTCGAGGGTCACGTATCTTTATAATTATCTGAAAATTATCACAGTTGACGTCAAACCTCCATTAAGAAGATTTACATTCATACAGAACATTTACACACTGACGGTCATAAATAATCTCATGAATTAATAATACGTACTTGACGATACATTCTTTTCACCTTGTAAGGCAAAGGTATTTCCTTTATTTCGCGTCGAATCGTCGAAGACACGTATAAATAATTTCGGTCGGAACTTTCAAAGGTAAGTTCACGGAAAGACCGCGCGAGGCCGTACTCTGGAACTTGCGCGCGCATACGTGGCATTTCCGCGCCAATTTTTCTAACCTCTCCGCGCAACGAGATGCGTGGATGCAATTGCATCTTCGTGCATATCGAGTCACTGGAACTGATTATTTAAATTGCTGGAAAGTACGACCGGGTTTATCGTGAAACCACGCGCAATTCAACGGAATTACGTTAACGATTTGTATCTTTCTCATTTATAATTACCTTACCTTAGCTGAACGCGGCGGATCCAAGGCGTTGGAACCATTGAACTTCGTGGCAAGACCGGTTTCGAAAATATTCTTTTTGCTCTCTTACGCTGTTTATGCCGAGGCAAAAGAGCGGGAAAAAACGAGAGTTCGATTAAGTGGCATAAAAGTGGCAATCGAAAGTGTCGAGATTATCACTGGACAACTTCAGCGTAATTTGGATACTTTTATTCCACGATTTATATTAAAATCAAAATTTCATAGAAGAAAGTTTCATTTTCTTTTCTTTTGGGCAGTTATGCAGATCAGGGTACACTCCACCGATTTAGCTGATTTCTTTACATTTTGTACAAGTGTGAGTCAAAATAGTACCACGCTCTATCATTTTCAGTGCCTCTCGAGTAATCTAATAGCAGTATATCTTTTTAAAGAAAAACGTGATTACGAATCAAATTTATGTTAGTAGTTAATAGAAATATTGGAATTTCTAAAATAATAGAGATTAATTAATTGATAATTGAATGCAATATTAATAAATTCGTGTGTCAAATACTGAGTTCGAGCGAGGGCAACATACTCGTATATTAATCTTGTGTATACTTGGTTCATTTTCAATTTTTTCTCTAATAACTCTCTATTACTTTAGGTTCTTTATTTTAATGTATCCCAAAAAGCAATTTAAACAAATTTTGTTTGCTAATTATTTTCATAATATATTTCAAAATGCGAGCTGTGACTCGAAATTTGAAATTGATGCCACGTCACAGTCGACAAATTCTATTAAGAACTATATTGAAGTAATATGTTGGTGAGTGTATTGCGTTAGTGGATTGCGGAATATTCATTGTCGGAGGGAATTCTAATTTTTGCAAAGTCTTTTCGGAGATGTATGAAAAGCATATCATTAATGACCTTGTGCTAGTAGTGGTCGTCCGGCCTGTCATTTCCGGTCTACTCGTCGTCCGATTTACCGGAAGTTCGCGTCGATTACATCCGTGGACATGGTATGTTACATGTTGTACATTGATAAAAGCAGGAGGAAGGAAAACAGAACTGTTTCCGTAGTCGATACCTTTTTTTATTTTTTTTTTCTTGTTTTTTTTTTGTTTCGTTTCTTGTAGATAATTTTGATCGATTTCTTTCACGACAGTTACGCCATAGGATACATAGTTTTTACAGATTAATCAGAAAGAATTTTTCTTCTTCTTCGCAATCCACTTTTAATACGATTAATTTTGCGATAAGGAGAAAGATTTATTTTCTCTATTGGCAAAATAAACATCACTTTGTAGTAGGACTATAATCTCAATGGATCTTTAGAACTGGTTTGCACTCGAGTACACCACCGTTGTCTCTTTGGAATCGAAAGCGTTTATTTTATCAGACAGACACCCTGTATATATCTGTAACTGCAGTAAACGAGAAACGACTATTACTGCATACTATCTAATAAAGTTGAATATAATAGTTTGCTGCTACACGTTAGATTGCATATCTCTTTCGCGACGCGACAGAAACTATTACATTTTAACTCGGATTTATGATACTTGGGATTAAGAAAATATTTGCTAAACTCTAATCCCTATAATTTCTATCCGTTGGAATTTTTAAACGATTCTTCCATGAAATTCTTGTGCGAAATTATTGAACAACTTTCATAGGGTGTTTCTATAAAAAGACGAATAACCTTAAAGTCATGCGAATAAATGTGATTACCATTATTAGACAATTTTATCTGTAGATTACTATTTAGAATGGTTTCAATGGTGAATAAGTAATTTATCCAATTTAACCACAAATGGTAACAATATTCCAGCATTATGGAGTTGATAGAACACAAATAAGTATACCTTCTTTATATGGTTTCCTTTACTTGCCAATTTAACGGGTGTCCATAGAAATAGGTATACAGGAAACGTGCATAAACCTAATGTTAACGAACAGATTCACAGTGTTTTTCGCATCATTACAATTTGATTTATTCTGCCCTTGAAGAATGTGAATTTATCGTGGAAATCGTGAAAAAGGCAAAAAGAAAATCAATAGAAAATTACTATGGATCGGAGTTAAATCCGTTTATCAGCTTAACACGTCGAAAATGGTTTCGTGACGCGAGGAAAAAATAAATTGGACAAACGTTGGAGAACGGAGAGGCACTGGGAGGCTCTCACGTGGCGGTAACCAAGCGTAAAATCAGGCTGCCCGTTGCTGTCCGTTGCTCCACGAGCAACGTGTACCGGTACGTGACACACTTTAACGGGGTTATGCGAATTGCATTCTGCTCGAAAGGTCCCCGTCGCAGCCCGATGACAATTGCAGATGCGATCTCGGATGCACATTCACCGGTGTCGAGACGTTTCGCGCGACCCGGGGCCCTGCCACTCGTGTCAAATGACATCATCGCCCTTTCCCTCCATTTGTATCTATCTGCTCAGGCCTATCGTACACCCGACGAATTTATCCCGCAAATCGCTCTGTTACACTTACCACACTTTCTGTTACGAAAGGTTATGGGATGTCTGCTCTTTGCGATTCGCGATTCACGCGATTCGCCATTTACGTTCCTCACGTTGACTAAAACTCGCTTGTCGGTGGCTGCGCTTGAATATTCCTGTTTTGCATCTCGCTTTTTGAGAAAATAGAGGAATATTCTGATTCGTTGCTCGATTCCAGGCAAAGTTTATGTAACGTTAATTAATTCGTTGGTTTGCTAATAAAATAAGGTCCTTGTGCTGAGAAATATTGCAGGATCTTTGTCACCTCGGAGACGTTCATTTTTGGAGTAACGTTATTGATTTGTTAGTATTTAAAATGACATAGTAGGAGTTTATTATAAAATTATTCTCCGTCCAAAGAATATTTCTTAATAGTAATAAAAGAATTCATTAATGTTTATGGATAGAATGGTATTTTGAAAATTGCCATTTCGAACAGCATCTTTCAAATTTTGTTACTATGCTGGTATAATAATCAGCTCAATTTCGCTATATCCTTCGTTTAAACGACCACTATCAAATTATTAACTAAATTGGCTAAAGTTGCTTTCATTAAAACGGTCATTATCACTTCTATACTGCCGACATTTCCTATTATTTTTGACAAATAATGCGCATTGAAAAAATTCCATCAAATTTTCCAAATGCTTCAAATAATTTCATTAAATATTCCATGACGAATAAGTGCGTCGAAATTCAAATTAAGTGCAGCTTTAATTATAAATGTGCATCAAATGTACGCGTTATTAAATTTGAATTTTCAATGATACAGAAATATAAAATAATTCCATTATTTTAGACTGTCGTTGGTTCATCGATGTACTTTTACTTGGATTTACATTTTCACATTACATGCTCCAGTCTGGCTTTTCACTCTCGTGGGATTTGAACTCTACTTGACTCTATATTTCCTAGATTCTTCAAACGTCTTCCAAGAAGTAATTTCAACGCTGGTGGAAAGGCTCTCAGAGTGACGTTAGGATGTAATTCTGTGATCGATTCTGAAATCACGTCTGTTTACCATTGATTGTAAATTTGGTGTACTCGAATAACGTACAATAAATGAATGTAACGCGCTCTCCTACTTTAGAATGAAAATTCGAGACGTATGGTCTGATCTAGGTCGCTGCAGTTGAAAGAGAATTCAGTTCACGTCGAAAAGACAATATTTTGATACTTTAATTGATACACTCGTTAAGCGAATATTTATTTTGAATTCTTCGACTTTTATTTCTTATTTTATTCGAATATTTATTTTCAATTCGTCGACTTTTATTTATTGTTTTACTCGAATATCTATTTTCAGTTGGTCGATATTTATTTTCTATTTTGCTTGAATATTTATTTGAAATTTATTTTAAGTATATTTTAAATTAATTAATTTATTTATCGAAACAAATTTGCGTCCACTCGTAGTCAAAGATAGTAAAAAGAAAAAAAGTATGGTATCCTCACATTGGTAGATATACTTTTCGCGTTTCAGCACTGTGTCACGAGTTCTCGCAAGCTTATCGAGTTTCAGTGATATCCATTCATGGTGTTAACTGCACGGTTTCACTTGATATTTTGAGCATCAGCATATTCAAAGGTGTAAAAATATCGCGTGATGAAACTAAAATAGATTGTGCATGCTCTAAAGACCATTGAGGATCTCTGACTTTGGAATATTTTACACCTATGCAGACGTCGTTTTAATATTTAATTCCTAATCCAAGTCGATAAATTAAAAAAAAAAAAAATTAATAATTATTAATCACACAATCTTAGAGATTAATTATAAAGTACACTTCAATTTAATTATTTAACATAATCTAAAATTTAAATTTAATAAAATTTAACCGTTTTAATCGCTCGTTTTATTTTTCGGTTAAAATACTTTTCAAATTTTTGTCAGGACTTCAGATTAACGTCATTAATATCTTTATTTAATTATTCAAAATTCTGCGCGGGAAAAGCGTTTAATTTTAATTGGATTCTATATGTCTACCTCATTCGTGATAAAATTGTAGAAGCTTTTACAACTCGTGTAAATTTTACTCATTATAAAACGATTTTAAAATTATTCAATTTAATATTGTTAGTTATAAATTTAAAATTAATAAATACACTCGCATGACGAGTTTAATTTAATATCGTCGAATATCGAAAGAAATTAGGAATCATTCGCTGAGCTTGATTAATATAATTTTCAATAAACGTTAAAACACTTTCTTCGTTTATCATTTAAAACTAAATTTTTGTAGTACTTTTATCCAACATCGTGAAATTATATTTTCATCGAGCCACGTCGACTTGGCATGACACTTTCTGCTTAGGTTCAACCTTTTCATTTCGCACTGAAAGGGTTAAATGGCACTTTCTAATAGGTGGACTCTCTATTACTATTATTAATTAAATTGGCATTTGTATTAAAGTAAATTGTCTTTATTGTTTGAGTAATATGAAAGTCAGTGCGCGTGTAAATACAGGGTGTGGCTGAAAGTATTGTGCGGGCGTACAGGATGTGATTCTTTATGTCAAACTGGGTCAGAAGTAAAGAATAAAATTTGTTTTTTCGAGTGTTAGATTCATTTTAACGCACTTACCATCCTGAATGATTAGCTACAAATTTTTCTTATTTCTTTCTAAAAAATTAACGTTTATCTCTGTTGATATGAAAACGCAGTTACATATATGTTCAATTTGTTCGATATCAAATTGTAATCACTATAATGTGCATATACATCGTTTATATGTACATTATAAATTACTAGTTCTAATATTTCCAATATCACAGAGTATATAGGTGTACAATTTAATGAATACAGAATGAAATATTTTTATTTCTTCTATGCTTTCTTAAATAATTTCTAAAGTCCACCTATATCAACGTACAAGTACCCATTTGTGAATTTTAAATTGATTAAAATAATGGAATTAATAAAAATTCCCTGTATCGTCAAATTGGTTCATATACAAACATGCATTTTACTTAAAAAATGTAATATGGGTCTAAACAAATTTCTTAAAAATATATAAATATATGTATTTTTGTTTCAGAAAACTAATTTCCGCTCGAAATTTCATTCTACGCGTTTGATTTATTCTCGTATAAGAAATTACCTGTCCGCTTGCACGATATTTTCAACCGTACCCTACATAAAGTGCACTTATCGCGTGTCGAAAAATGAGAGATGTTAGTGATAATAGATAGTAATAATAATATTCGCGTTATTAACCGTTCGTATTAAAGATTAATAGTAGAATAAATCGAAAGATCTCTTTAACGCACGATACATAATATCGCATCGTACAATATGATTGTAAAACGGAAGATTAATAACGCAAGCAAAGTAATAATACTTTCTAAATAAAATAAACGAGCTGAATAACCGAAGTACGTCCTATAATCTGTCCCCGCTAATAAAATTCACGATATACCCGACAGCTATCAAATCATTTTTCATTTTCACCTTTTGCATAAGAATATTGATCGGTACAACTTCTCAGGAAGAACTTATACGAATTCAAATTCTCGGATAATGTTCAGTCATTACCGACCGAGTGCTTCCTATATAGCCAATATCAAATCAATTACCCCCTGGCTGCACGCTTCTTGCAGACCTCCAAAGTCATTAACTTTTCCAAAGAATTCGTCATCAATCATACCTGTATCTATTCGTATCCCTGTTCCGGTATAAAAATCGGTAAACCAGTTTTCCTCGTCGCGCTTAGAAAAGAACAATGGCAGAAATTGGCCAATTTGGATATTGGCCAATTTTCGATACTGGCTGGTTAGGTTAGGTTATCGAATAGGCTACGTTTCCATGGGTCCTAACCCACTTTTTCTTTTTTCCTTCTTTTTCCTTTTTCTTTTTTTCCCTTTCGTTTGAGAAATCTTACAGAGATACCCCTCACCCTTTAGGGGAGTTTTACCCATTAAAACCCCCATGATGGCCTTCCTCTCTGTGCTAGAGAAGCCTCAGGAAATCTTAACTTAATTCGAAGCTAACTCTTTGCCATTCCTTGTCGAGCCAGACTGTACATCTTATTTTCATTTTATTCCACGAAATATACACTTTTCTGTGATAATTTAACCCTTTCACGAATAAGTCCATTTCCCATTTAACTCACTAGCGCCACTGCGGCTCGTATCTGCAATAAACGTTTGACGTAAAAATCGTACATATCGCTGAATTGTTTTCGAATTTTATTGATATAATCTTGGAATTTTCTTCTTACTGCGTCATACTGTTTGCACAAATTGCGAATCATATTAAATTCCTAATTGATTTAAAACAGTTTAAAATTTGCTTCTTTCAGATCTGTCAGACAGATTATTTGAACTGATACGCTTTCATGAGATGAAAAACATTTTTTGATGAAAGTAGAGAGTGAAATGAACTTAGAAATATGTCATGATTATTGCCATGCACTACACAGCATCGACCATCCAAGGTAACCACATTAATCATTCCAATTGTTCAGTTATTAGAGAACTAATGAAAAATTATTTTGTCATAAATGGTAGGGCATCAAAGGTATCCCTGTATATAACATATTCTAGAATAAAATTTCACTTTTCTTCATCTTTACTTGAAAAATTGTTGACAATTTTATAACGAAATAGGGAAACCGAAAAATTAACCTGTAAATCAAAGTATAAAGATATTATTATCTTTACATAGCGATGTGACGTCTTATTAGGATATTTCCATTTCTCGGATTTTATCGTGATTGTTTTATTACGGATACTTACCGATATTGTATCGGTACTTTTCTTCGAAAACCTTTCCTTAACAACTCGGTCTAACATTGGCCAATTTCTGCCAACGCACACGAAACGGTAGTCGAATTTGTGAAAATTTGGTTGAATGATCGGTAAGAATGGAAAATCAGGGTGGGACGAAGAGTACAAAGGGCAAAGATTTCACTTGCACAGGATAGATGGTTGTTTTCCACGAATTCCTCCGCTTCGGAAGGCGAAAACGCGCGACAAGCAGAATGCACAATCTTCTCAGGGGCTAATAATACGAGCTGCAAAAGTCCGCCTCGCGAAGACGCGCCCACGCGACGCGGTTTCGCAGTTTCTAGTCCGAGTCTCGAGATGATTTTAGTATCTCGTCGTCCCTCGGCCTAATCGCGCGTGCCAGCCGGACTCTGTTCGCGGTTTCATGCTCGAGGAAACTTGTGATCGACGCGTGCGAGAACCGAATTTCTCAAATTTCCGCTCAGTATTTCATTTCGTCCGAAAATTTTATTTCAAAATCATTCGTGATTCTTTGCACGAATTTCTTCTCATCGCTAATAAAATTGTGATAACTCTGTTTTTCGTAGTATTTATCATGATGTTTTTTTTATAGATCTTTTGTTCAAAGATTATATTATTTATTATAATTTTTCTATAGATATTTTATGATAGTATTTAGCATAATTTATATATAGATATTTTTTGGTAGTATTTATTATACTTTTCCTGCAGATCTTTTTTTAATAGTATTTATTATAATTCTCCTATTAAGCTTTTCTGTAAACAAGCCTCCTTTGAGGGTATTGATAGTATATTTTTGAGAAATTTGGGAAAGAGGTATTTTTTATATTGAAATTTGCTGATCGCGGAAGATAGAGGATTTTTGGGGTTTATTTTGGATTTGGTGGGTTTGGATCGGTGGTGGCGAGGATTTACATCGTTAGAGTGACTGTTGTACTGGGTATCGTTTGCGAAAGTTGTTCGAAGAGCGCACCATTACGGAGCAGTCTGAAAAAGACACCCCTGCGAAGGAAAAAGCAGGGGTTCCAACCATTTGTGTGAACGGGTACGTACAGTGATATAAACAAGAATTGAAAACGGAGCTTTCTTTCCTATTAGCTATCAGAATATTAGATGTTTCTTACTATCGTCGATCCATTTTTATCTTCGAGTGAAAAGATTAAAAGCACACAATGTTAGTCATTTATTGAAGAATTTTATTTTATAGAAAGAAAGTCTTAAAAAAAAAAATAAAAAAGAAAAAGAAAAGAAAAAATGAAAGAATTTTATTAATGAGCAAAGTTGTATTAATATGGAAATTTTTATTCTATGACAATATTAATAAAAATGATGAAAGTTTGTATAATTATTTTCTTTTCTTTTTGCTTTCAAAACACGCCTTGTTATTATTGTAAAAAATGAAGGAAAATCAAGTTTGTAGACAAGAGACGGAAAGAGATTTTCGGTCAAGGACTGCGGTGTATTTTCGACGAGTTTACTTTAGTACAATGAATATTTTCACTTTAGTGCACCAGTAAGGAATACAAATTTTCCAAATGTTTAATTTTTTAGTTTAAGTCGTAGTTTACTTGCTTCTTCCTCTTTTCCTGTTTCTAATTTTAATCCTGCATGGAGCAACATTAAACTTAAGTTCTTTAACATTAATAAAGTTACGAAATTTTAAAGATTAAATAGATTAACAAAATTAGGATATTTAACTAGAAATAATACAATACTGAGGTCATAATTAAAATCTTCGTTATATTAATTTCCTCAAACCTAAGTAAACAATGTCACTCGAGTGAACTTCAAGCTCTACCTGTATCGTTCTCGAATTAGCATAAATAGCTCAAATCCTATTAATTAAGAAATTATTTATCTGACAAGTGTAATTATGCTCGAAAAAGTAAAAGTTATTAGGATATTTAAACCTTTTCTTTTTGTTTGCGACACAATTGTGTTATCCAAACAAGATATTTCTGCTATCTTTAATTTTCTTGGTCAGTTTGAAATTTTATTAAATTTCATTCGATACTGGTAACTTTTGTACGTTTTTTAGTACTTATTACGTATGCAAATAAATTTAATAATATAATTTTAAAAAATGCAATAGCATGATGCACCTTATATCAAGAAAACAGTGTTCCTCTTCTATTTCTTCTACCATTTCCATCCTCATTTGAATCTGCAATATACATATCGTTATAATACGCCATTTTACACGCATGATTTCGTTTCCTTATTATTTCATCGCATTCCTCCTATGAAACGTCTTTCATCAGCTCCAAAGAACTGGAGTATGGTCAGCCTGGACTACCAGCAGTAGAATTTACTTACCGACGTTAGTTAATTAGCGAATGAATTAGATCTACTCTAAATCGAACTCCATGACAGTCACGTATACTTCAGCATAAAGTAGGGAAAAAGGCAAAAAGAAAGAAAAAGTCCAAGTCATCATGGATCTCGAAACCCCCCAGAGCTATTCTGCGAATCGTAACTTTTTCCTTGAGGATCGATCACCGTGTTCGGAAGATGAGGTCGGATGATACATAAAAATAATTGATTTCAAAATTAGCTACGCATTCCGCGTGATAAATCTTCCTCTGACAGGCTCGTTCCCTGACGTTACCCGCGCTTCGACCAAAAAGACCATGTTCATTAATGACCGCTGAAAAATCTAACGTTCGCGTAGTAAATTATGGATTCTCATCGTCCGTTTCCACCCGTGTCGTTTCCATGAAATTCTCATCTATCACGTTTCACCTAGAAATCCAGCGTTCGTCGTCTAATCTCGGCTGAGACCAGTCCAGGTTCCGTCGAGATCCCAGGGTTAAGAAGAGGGTCTTCTATAAATCCGGGTCAAGAATACCGATTTTTCTTCCCATTTTCGTCCAACTTATACATTTTCAAATACGCGTGCAAGTTTATGTAATGAAATGTTCCATGAAATTCGTAAAATTAACGAAATTATAAGTGTCCTAACGTGAACACAGCGAGTGAAGAACTGCGAAGCAAGGGAGACATCAGTGGCGTCATTATTTTGGTTATTCACGGTTACTACGTTTAAAATATATTATATACATTCATACTGCAGTTGCTTCGTTGATGACTGATAAAAATTTTGTACCTTAGGGTCATGAAATTGCAGATTGATTAAATATTAGGGAGTACACAGATGTTGAACTCGTGCTACGTTGAACTGGTTGATACGATATTTCAAATTCTAATTAACCGATTGATTTCAAATTTCAACAGATTATGTAGATGATATGTCTTTATAGTTGGGATTTCGGATTTTCAGATTCAATAAGTTTTTATATTTTTTTCATTACTCGAAATGCAGAAGAAATAGAAGGACATATCAACTTCAAAGTGTCGTCATTTTTTCAAATTTCGAGATTTTTTCTTTTCCTTATCTCAAACCATAACTGCATCTTTGCTAATCACAATGCTTCTCTAGTTGTTCGTTTTCGATGAGCAGAACAGCCCCAATCATCTCAGCCGCTATACTCCGTTTTTTGAACCCTGTTGTATATATCGTTATATAATTCTTACAATTTCTTCCATTTCTTGTCGAAAAAAATTGCGAATATTCCCAAAACACGGACAGATAAGCCAGCGAAAACTTCGTGTCGAAAAGTGTCATGGTGTTTTAAAAAAAAATTCTTAAAAATGCCACGCATTTTCGGCCCTAGTTTGCAGAAAACTCTTTGAATCTCGAGGAGTGGGGAGTCACTTGGTGGCAGGAGTGGGAGGGATGCATAGGCGCGAAAATGACCACAGAGAAATCAACTCGCTCCAGTTTTGCTAATAAGGCCACCGTCGTTAATTGCCCTCCGTCACGGCGGCTGGTCCCTTATCGTGTGAAAGTAATCGTCACAGCTCTCGATAACGAAGATTGTGAAAGAGCGCGCCGTCGAAGATAGATTTTCAGGTTTCTCTTTTCTCCGGTTACACGCGTGTAATCGCTACCCTCGTGAAAGAGAAACTTCCCATTGTGTGGCGCTGGCGCGTGCGCGCGCGCCACCGGAAGCTTACGAGTGTACGTACGCGAAATGCCATGTGCGTCCGGCTCGCGCGCGATGCTCATTGCAATGAGAATGCAGTTTTCCGGCTTCTGTGCTTCTCGCGAGGCGACACGTGCGCCTGCGGCTCTTCTAATCGTGCCGCCTTCGTTTTCCACGCCGGACTCTATGGTGTTTTCAATACAGGTTTTACACTTTTAATTCACCCTTTCCCATATCAAATTCATACTCTTGCAACTCAAGTACTTGTAAAAACACATAAAATATATATTAGCCAGTAAGAAATGCAAAATTTTACTGAAAGGATGTATATGTATTAGATATTTATTATAATTACGTTAATTGTGTGTACATAGCCTAGATTATAATGGTTTCTCTGCAGCTGTTGCTGTTAACTTGACATACATATTCATGTAACAATTATAACAATTTGTAGAAGTAACAGTTTCTTGCACAAAATTTTACTTTGGAAAAGATTTCTTTGATGCGATTCATAGTTGGAGAATATGGGGGTAGAACAAGTAAAGTGTGCCTTCTCTGACCAACATCGTCACGGATGTCCTGCGTTTCGTGGCTCCCTGCATTGTCTGAAATCACTCAAACTTCATCCACATTAACGTCCTCCAATTTCTGAAGTAATCTTCTAAAAAAGTCCCAGAAAATACTTGCAACAATTATAGATGGATGAATCGATGAATACCAATAACTAAAACCCACTTCGTGGAGATGGTTACAGGTAGAGTCCCTGGCCTTAGGGGCCTTTCAACGATCGTCCTATAAAAGAGATTTCGGCTAGGCATACTATATTTTAATACCCTATTTTCGCAACGCTAATATTTGAACGACTCTACCTTTTGTAAATTAGGATGAAAGAAAATGTAGTAGATACGAAGGAATAAAAATTGATACGAAAGTTAACCTGAACATGACTTACTCGAGAACAAAGGTCGTTGGTGAACTGATGGTACTCGTGGGTCCAGTGAGGCCTAGTAGCCAGGCAGGCAGCTCCGTGCCCCTACCACATGGGGGAGAAACCAATTATGGAATCATCCCATGAGGTCTGACCGTAGGCACGTCATGAGCGCCAGACTACAGGACCCATACCTCGATCGTGTACGCGAACCGGTACACAGGACGACCGGGGCCCACAGTCCCTCGCGTTGACACCGAAAGCATCATCAGCGACAACGTCCTAACGAATTGATGCGTGATCCAGAAGTACAGAGACTCGACTTGTGTTTTGGATCTAACTCAAGAGAATGATCTACGATTCGTAGTTATTACGATAATTATATTTATAATTTTCGTGATACGTATATATTATTAATATTTATTTTTAGAGCAGGGTTTCCTAACTTTTTGAATTCGTGGCTCACTCCCCTTATTCTTTTTATATCTTCCAAAGCCTTAAATTTATTAGAAAGATACGTATATTGTACTTTTATTTATTTCTATAAATCAGTTTATAAGTATCTATTATAAACATTTTCATGTAACTAGAAAAATTTGGTGTAGGGCCCTCTGGCAGGCCATATAGCCCTAATTAAGAATCGTTATTTTAGTGGAGTAGGAAATAGCTTTCCGCGTGTGAAAAGATTATAAAAATAGCGTATTATTAGTTTGATATGTGCAAATTTGTAATTATAACCGAGTACACGTCAATTATACTTCTCTCATGAAAATTTCATAATTTCGTATCACTTACGAGAGATAGTACATGAATAATAACTTTATAGAATAAATGATATAAAATATTACATATGTCCAAAGCTTTAGTATTCTTTTTATAAAACACGTATTCACGTTAATTATTTAATTGTTCACTGAATTTACACTTTTACCGATTAACACTTATGTACATAATATAAATAACTTGTACTGTATCGCGCTGTATCGTTTAAACAGTTGTTCCATTATATACGAGAAATAATATTTGATGCTAAAGAAATTTTCATTAGATCAAGTATTGTTGTTCGAATTCTATTTTGTATTCCAATATATGTACATCGTGTATTTTACTTTCCATTTTTTATTTTTCTACACAATCAATCCAACAATCCAAGTGTGTAAACATATGTGTTTTATCGTAAAAATTCCAGGATTTATTTCTAGAAGATCTATTTTCGCGATTCTTAACGCGTGAATTCCGTTTTAAAGACATTCATCTAATTAATTGCACGTTCATTTATGTGACTTGGTTCAAAGTCCTGCGTTGATAAAATGAGTGAATGATTATTCATCATCCAGAAAGTAGTCGGTAGAATTTTCTACACGGTAAAACGCAAAAACCGTTTGTCACAGCTGAAAATTAAAGTAATTCGTCAAGTTCGCTTAATTACTTTCCGAGCAATATTTAATTAATCTACTGGCCATTGGCTAATGAAACAGCCTCACCATTAGTCGATGAAATAATTCGTTATTAATGTTTCAGACCGACATGGATAGTGGTTAACATGGACATGGTTAAAGTTCATAAATATTCACTTATCATTCCGTATACCAGCATTAACCAATAATTAACATTTATTTATCGGTAATTATCCGTATTTTCTTTGCTTGGTAAGCTTCGTTTTGACATTTACGCAATTCGGCATGGATCGATAAACTATCATAATCAGCTAATAATTAATAATTATTTGTAATTATTAATGTTCATTTATATCTCGTGTAAATTCGTTGTTTAACTTTTACGTTTAATATTGTAAGTTCAAAACGGTAGAAAACGATTAATTGCTGTAAAATATAGAGAAATATATTAGTTTACGTACAAAGTAATTTCATTTTTCCTTTTAACTCGGAATATTGCAATATTTGGAATAAATGGTCGAATTTGATGAAAGGATGTTTCCATAAAAATTCTGTGCCATGAGTTATTTTGTTTGAAGAACGAGTGGTAATATATATCTTTCTTCCTTTTCTTTTTTCCCTTTAATAACACAGTGGCATTTATTCAAATAAATTCAGCGATCTGTCACATCACTTGATTTATTCTTTTAACACTTGATTTGCCGAGTTACGACGTATACCCTTAAACCTACCATATTTATAATAACATAATGTAGATGGTGCAATGAAATAAATAGGTACGAATAATTATATACCTATTTTAATAATGATGAATACTAATTTCGCTAAAAATAATTCTGGACTCAATGTAAATGAATAGCAAAATATTTGAAACCCGCCCTTTTGATAATTTTGATACTTGACAATTGAATTGAGAATAAATAAACGAATAAATTCTAAAATATAATTTTGGTTTTTAATTTCGTATGATATCAAATGTACTTACCCATAAATCGTTATTTTTCATCGCTTATTTTACTTTCCTATTTATCATCGTGTTATATTTTCTTGCCATAACCGTTCCATCGACTACTGCTCCACTTATGTCGGTTCTTATTTCTCGTATTTGAAATTCGAATAAAAACTTTCCCCCCTGACCCAGCGAAATTCAAATTAGGAGAGATAAACCTCGTGGTACGTGTAGCCAGTGCAAGGATAAAAGAATAAAAGAAGAAAGGTGAAAGCTTGCGTATGTAAGAAAAAAGCGCAAGCAAATTCTTCGCAATTAACCGTTGCCTGACAATGTTGAATTAAGTGCCTGTGCCTCGCATAATTGGCATCGGGAGCCGCTGAAATACGTGAGCTGCCCTTTAAACGCGCGAGTTCTGCATCGCGCCAAGGTCACCCGTAACTTTTCACCATACTAATCGACTTTTCTCTCTTTCTGTTTCAGCCTCAGCGAATGTTACTTCGCAGGCAAGGGCGCAGCCTTGGTTTTGCCTCCGAACGAAAGGGCCAGGCCCTCGAGAAGGGTCTCCGCGGCAGGATGCGACATCCAACAGCACTTGCAATCTATGTTCTACCTGCTCAGACCGGAGGAAACCCTGAAAATGGTGAGTCGACAATCTTTCAAAGGTGTTTCCCCGGACAGGTAGAATCTTAGAGTTTAGGAGATGTTTTATTTTGTCGAGTGATTGGTCCCTCGGTTTACTAGTGCAAGCTGTACTTATGTATTAGTACATAAGGCAGTCATGGCGAACCTTTTGACCTCCGGTGTGTCAAGATTTATAGAAAACCTAGCTTAACTCGGGTCCTGTGTCACGTCTAGAAATATCCGTAATTTTCTGCTATTTGTAGGACTATTAAAAGAGAGAGCTATATTTTTAATACGTTTGTTTCATAGTAAAACGATAGGAGATAAATCTATCTTAGAGATTAGTCGATCTTTTATTTTACCGAGTGATTGGATCTTCAGTTTACTACTGCAAAGTGTAGATAAATCAGGGATAGTGAAACTTTCAAACTCGGTGTGTCAAGATTCATAAAATAGCTAGCTTAACTCGGGTGTCATATCTAGAAATATCTATAATTTTCCGCTATTTGTAGGACTATTAAGAAAGAGAGATATATGTTTAATTCACTCGTTTCATAGTTAAAACGGTGGAAAATAAATTTATCTTAGAGATCAGCCGATCTTTTATTTTACCGAGTGATTAGAACCTCAGTTTACCATTGCAAAGTGTACATAAGGTATCGTATAGTCTCTTCAGGTATATGTATACGTTTAGTATTTTTTAAAATTATGATTATTATAAGCGAGAAGAAAATTAGGATCAGTTGGAGAAGAATAGGATCTTAAAATTCGATGGGTAATTATCTATTATAATTATCCAATGTTATTAAAGGAGTTATAGTTATAATAATTAACACGAAGGGTAGCGTTAATAATTTTATTGTTGAGGAATTATGTTAGGTCACACGCGAGTGTATCTACAGGGTGAACAAAATAACTCGTGCACCTGTTTGTTTTTCGTAATAGAAAAATGTGTCACGGGTAATGTTGATTGGTTCGGAATTTTCTTCGGGGTCATAGATCATCGGTGGCTTTTTAAATGGCAATGATTAATAGTTGAGGTCAAGACCTACCCAATGAACTGTTCGCGTGACTCTGAACGTGAAAAATCCTAAAATGTTTGGAAATAGGCGTCGTAATAATAGATGGTAGTATACTATAGTGTATTTTAAAGTTTTTCGAGTAATTTTGCTAGGAAGATTTTTAGGTGCAGGTGAAATATAACGACGAGTCCATAAATGCAAATGCTATTAGCTATGAATTGATTGCTATGAATGCATATATGGATGTTCAACAAAAACTATCGACGAAGACTACGAGATCATGCATATCTGCGTTTGATATGTAAATGCAAAATATTATATTCAATTTTGAGGAAAGTGGAAATCTTTTATCTAGTATAGCGAAGGAAAAATTAAAATAGTAACGTAGTTGCATGATCAACTAATTTTTCAGCTAGTATGAAATAAACACGGAAAATATATTTCAGAAGTGATTTCAAATTTAAAAAATTAGGTATAATCGTAGTGAAATTTAGTTGGTGATAAATTTGACGATTCATGGTAGATCGATTTAAAATCATTTTTATACCTAGAACGAGCTGGTGATATTTGCAGGTAAAATTCTGGAACATCAGGTGTATTATTCTATGAATTTATACTGTGGTTAGAAAATAAATGAAATATGATATATAGGTAATAGTCAGGTAGTAAAATTTTTCTTTTTCGAATAATTGCAATAGCGAATTTGATTCAAAACGTTTTATTTCGGAAATTTAGTAAACTCAATTGTCTTATTAAGCAGGTAACTTTGATCAGGTAACTAGTCAAGGAATTTTACAGTCCAGATATTAAATATTTCTAAGAATAAATTAATTTTAATCGAGTCGCGTTTAATTTATATAAATATAGGGTTATTTTGATAGGATAGGGTTATTTCGACCGAATACAATTATAATAAAGTACCAGAAATCAGAGAATCGTCGAGAAACTGATTGTATTGACGAAATTGACAGAAAATCTTTAAACGAATGCTTTCGCATATTGGGACTCTCGACGTTTTTACATTTGTCGAAATATTAAGACTAGAAAATTAATTTTCGTGCTGTGCTACTTTTTCCTTCTACAATATTTTGTAACAGTCCTAGTTTCATGGCGATAAAGATACGTGATAATAAACCAGGCAACGACGATAATTCTTGCGCATATTAGACCATAAATCGCTTTTTAATACTCAGAATACGTCGAATTCAGGTCAACGCATTGTCCATTAACTACTTTAAGTTCTCGTATTTCTAAGTTTCGATATTTACTCTGGAATCATAGGATAAAACGATAGTTTAATTCTTAATTTGCGTGGAAAATAGAAATTCGGTAGAAACGATTAAAAAAGGTGACCTATAATTACTCGTAATAGGCTGTAATTGTACAGGCAAAATAAATATGTCAGTATTATTGACATTTCCATTCTCATCTGATAAATCCATCATCAGTTAACGCGCTGTTGAGTGCTGTACTCGATTTCATCGCTTTCGTTCGATAAAATAATAAACAAACATATAGATAATAATAAAAGAAAATATATATGTATAGAAAGAAGTACGATATACTACGTACTCTATGTACTCGTCGAAAGATTAAACAAAAATTTTATTGACGAGTAAATATTACTAAGAAACAGCACTGTGTCAACAAGTCGTACAGAAATTGTGAGGAAAAACGCTACGGGTGACAATTTCAGAAAATTCAATTTTTTTAATAATCTGGTTAGGTTAGTTTTTTTTTTTAATATCGAATTACAATTGGAACATTATCAACGTCGCCATGTTAACGCCAGGGGGGTGCAAGGGTATGATATATAATACACTATCTATCCTTTACACCCTTCGTGCATATTTACCATAGTGAAGAAAGTTTAAAAAACTATTTGTTTTCACTGCGAGTTAATTACCATTATTTACCAAACAGGCGGGGAAAAATAAAAATGTATCAGCGTGCATCGATTATCGACGCGCGATCGATCGAGCGACGGCCGTGACATTTTGCACGGACAAAAGTTCAAGGATAGAATCTATTTTATCTGAAACGTGCGTCGCAATCGATACTCCAGGGCCGCGTGCGCTGTCTGCCAATTCCGGGATCTTGAAATTGGCGGCAGAGTTTCGATTAATCGTGTTGGCGCGTGCGGCTCCAACGTGGGCTTCCTCGTCGACGGATTGTGCGAGGTATTTTCACCATTCGCCTTTATCTCTGTCTCCCGCTTTATGACGAAATGCCAGGCATACGGGTTAAAGTAATTTTGTCGCGGTTGCGTGGTAATTTCGACGACCTCGGCATTTTTTTTTTTAGATATTTTTATCTCGTTCCGTTCACTGGGAAGGAGGACTTTTGTGTTTCTAATTTCTGTAATAGTCGTAGTAATTGTTTGTTGTTTATTTTTCTAATAATCGTACCAATTGCTAAATTTATTATCGTTGCGTAGTAATTTCGATAGACCGGATTTCTCCTTTTCAGATATTTTTATCTCGTTCCGTTCACTGGGAAGGAGGACTTTTGTGTTTCTAATTTCTTTAATAGTCGTAGTAATTGTTTATTGTTTATTTTTCTAATAATGGTTGTAATTGTTAAATTTATTATCGTTGCGTAGTAATTTCGATAGTCCGGATTTCTCCTTTCCAGATATTTTTATCTCGCTACGATCCCTGAGAAGGGAAATCTTTGTGTTTGTTGTTTATTATTGTAATAATCCTAGTAATTGTAATATTTATTATTGCACGATAATTTCGATACTCCTGGATTTCTTCACTGAGGAGGGAAATTTTAGTGTCTGTTGTTTATTTTTGTAATAATCGCAGTAATTGTAAGATTTATTATCGTTCCATGGTAATTTCGATACCTTTGGAATCTTTCTTTCTAGATATTTTTATCTCATTCCATTTACTGAGAAAGGAAATTTTTGTTTGTTATTTATCTTTGTAGTAATTGTCGTAATTGTAATATTTATTATCGTTGTGTGCTAATTTCAATACTCCTAGAATTTTTCTTTTTGGAGTGCCCATAGGGGTTAGGATAAATATTTTTTTAAATATTTTTATTTCGTTACGTTCATTGACAAGAAAAATTGTTGTGTTTATAATTTCTGTGATAATCGTAGTAATTGTAACATTTAATACCGCGTGGTAATATCTTACGCAGTCGTTGTTATTCGATAATTAATATTGACATTTTTATTTACTACACGATCAAATTTTCGTGTCGAAAATTTTTGTCACCCCAATTGCGTTTATTAGAAATTACTTGGTTCGAATATTGTATATTTTTGCTTCTTTATTTTTATTAAAGATTTACATACTTTACACTTCACACGTCGCTGCAATAACGTGAAATCGCTTTCAGAAATTGAATCGATCCTTCAAATCGACTATAATTTTTCGCTTTACCCATACGCGAAACCACCCCAACTTAACCCTTTGCACTCGACGACTTTTTCGTTACAGAAAAATAGTAATTCGAAGACTTTTTGTCATAGAGTGGACGATATTTTTAAAATGGTAAATGAGAAATCATATGCAAATTAAGACATAGAATTATTTTTCTCTGACATTGCACACATCGTTAGGTAATTTTAAATTTGATATATTCATTAACGTCGATCTTTAGAATTTGATTAAATGGTGATTGAGAGTCACCTCTCGAGTGCAAAAGGTTTATCCACATTCGCGAACACAGGCCCAACATATGTTTGCATACGATGATCGAACGTTGAAGAATTTTCCTCAAATTGTCCCATCTTCTGCTAACTCGCCTCGTGCATCGAAAAAGTGAAACTAACCTTTGATACGCATCTATCCTATATTCAGTTGCCCGTCCTCCCGGGGTACCGTAAGAACAAGCCATAATTCAAAGACACGTCCGCGTTTACGAGCACACTGGCAGCACAGGCTCGTATTATCGTAATCGGTGAACGAATTTTCAGTCGGAAAAATTGGCAGCACGGTCTCGTCTAAAATTACGCCGTTTTACTATGTCGTTCGCGCTGCCAGTGCAGAAAGTCCGGAACCTCTGTAAACAACCGACAGGTATTCGCCGCGTGACGTCAGGCAATCCTAACGAGAGCAAACTGGCAGCCGGTGATTGCGAAATCTCTTCTCAGACGTGTACAGCTTTCTATGTCTACGCTTGCGATGAAAAGTGGTCAGAGTTCTCTCGGAAAATCGTGTGTCCGCTTCCACGCCTTTGCAAAGTTCAATCCTCGTCGATCGGATCTGATACGAACCTAAACTCGAACGCGAATTAGCGCTGCCTGTCGTGGTCGAACATCGTGCTATAGACCGAGTCAGATCGGCAATGAAATAATTGGAATAAATTACCTTCTAATCGCAGTGTCTGCGAGTCCAAGGAGAAAATTTGGGTCGAGAAGGTTGACGGAGTTTCTAGAGTAGCTTGACGTGGTTGGTTATGGTTTCGAATGGCTCCAGGCGGTTTGATATCGAGGTAATTTGTCAACGCTATAACTACTAGTAGACACTAGTGGGCAAAATGACTCGTTGTTTTGGGTACTTAATTTTCAGTGTCCAAAAGTGTTTTATCGCTTATGACAGGATACTGGTGCAGAACGCTGAGAACGTGCGTACTTTTGGGAATTTTTTTGGAAGAAAGTATTTATTCCATCACTGAAAATTGTGAGGTTTTATTAAGTAACTATAGGATTACAAAATAAATCTTTTTGCATTTTAAGAAAGGTTACAATTTTGAGTTATAGAAACGTATACTTAGTGCCTCGATAACGAGGCAGAAAATTGGCGGGAGCTGAAGATCTTTTTAATTTTTATATACGTACGGTAAATCTATATACGTTTGTACGTTTATACCTTATATACGTTGTCGATAAGGCTTTAAAAATATGCGAAAATCGAAGATAGGTAAAATGAGGCCACTTTGAAAAAAAGTCGATTTTTCCGCAAAAATTTTACGTCTATTTGCGTATATAAATGTTTCATCCTCTATATTCGCGAGCTATTGCAGAAGTGATTTTCAGAAATTATAGTATTCGAGTCGGTATCACGTGCATACGTGAAATTACGTGTCATTCGGATTTGAAAGGTACACGCAGTGAATGTGTCGAAGATAATAAAAATATTATAAATTCGTGCTATCTTTCTATCTTGTAACGATGTGTAGATGGAATAAACGGGCAATATTATTTCTCGATTAGACAGCTTCTGTCTTGTTTTCCTCTGGATTTATTTTAATTTCCTCATCTACCATCGTTAAACGTCCACGTGTTATTTGAGCACTGGCACGTATGTGCTGTATTTTCCTTGGATACCATTTTTTTTTTAAATCCAGCAATTTCACTAAAACGCGTGTACACTCGTCTTCGAATTTTATCGTATCAGTTTCGAATCCACTGCGTTTGATCAAAGTGAACCGTGAAAACTGGCCTTAAGCCAGGCTCTGGTAACCGAGTTAGCGTTTATGAAGTAAGATTTTTCCAATTGTCTTGTATAAAATTAAATTATAAATCGT
Source organism: Eufriesea mexicana (assembly GCF_001483705.2). Taxonomy (NCBI): domain Eukaryota; kingdom Metazoa; phylum Arthropoda; class Insecta; order Hymenoptera; family Apidae; genus Eufriesea; species Eufriesea mexicana. The sequence goes on along the minus strand of NW_016908248.1, from coordinate 181,241 downwards.
GAACTACTAATGTGATATATAAAATATATAATGACATTTGATAATAACATCTTTGTACAAGGAATTTTGGTTAGATTTTTCAAGTTCGTAGATTGGTTCAGAAAATTCTATTGTTTCGTTGCTCGAGGAATTTTGATATCTGTAATATTTTGAGATATTTCGATAGCTTATGAAGCTTGAAATAATTCTATTTCTGTATTGAGATTCAGAATTTCGTACTCGGTAAATTTATAGTACAGGTATTATTAAAATTATTAACTCTTTGCACTCGAGGGGTACCTCTCAGTCGCCATTTAATCAGATTCTAAAGATCGATGTTAATTAATATATCAAATTCACAATTGCTCAACGATGCGTGGAATATCGAAGTGAAATAATTCTACGTCTTAAATTGCAAACGATTTCTTATTTATAAGATTATATTTTTAAAAATATCGTCAACTTTATGGCAGGAAGCCTCCGAATTACTATTTTCCTGTAACGAAAACATCCCCGAGTGCAAAGGGTTAAAGTAGAATTAGATACAGAATTGCGAAAATGGTCGGTGCTTATGAGTAACGAATTTACAAAAATGTATATCTGTCGTGATTGTAATTGGTTCAAGACAGTCTGAAGTACCATTAATTTACGAAATGGAATCGTTCTTGAAAGATGTGGTCTCCTTGTGGTTGATAAAACGAAGTATCGAATCAGTTTCACTCGATATTATTATTATCATTTAATCTTGTTTCTTGATTTATTTTTGTTTATTCTCCTTGTAAAGAGAATTATTTGTAATTTGTTTATTTAGGTTTAATTAGGCAACTTTCATCGTAATTTTAAGAATAGACAGTATTGATCCTGGAATAATCCATATTTGATGGAAATTATTGAATAGAAATTCAGATAGAAATTTAATATAGAAATTTAATTATTCAAATTAATAAGAAGGAGAAAGTCGTTTCATGTATGCAGTTCTCGATTGAACGTAATTTACTTTATAAACATTACGTTTTCGTGTAGTTAATCGTGTTACGATATCGTTCGCGCGATAACGTCATTGAGAAATCATTGGACACTCGAATTAAGTATTCGAACAATCGAAGAATTAAAAAATTCTATCAGTGCGATTGTAGTCTGTAGATAATATCGAAGATGTATTATATAGTCATAATTGATTTCTTAGAAATCGTAATACAGTTCGCGAAGCTACGTATATAAAACGAATATAGAAATTCCGTTCTTTAATATATATATTAATTATAGGCTCGAGTCACGTAAGTTTCATTTCGAAATATTAAAAATTCCACGCTTTAAATATATCGCGAATTAAAAAAATTAATTACCAGAAAATTACTAACTCCATCTAATTATTCAATTTATTAGTATTCCGATAAAAATAGTTTAATTTTATTCTTAAATGACTGCGCCGTAAAATAAATGATAAAATAATTTCTCGTAAATGTTTTACTTGCACCATTTCCATAATTACCTGCATACGTGCATGAAATTATTGGAGAAATTCAGATATTCAAATATTCGAATCAATTCAAGTAATTCGAGTGTTCAAATACGAAGAAATCCAAATATTATATTTTATCGTAATAATTATAAAGAAATAGATAGGGTTAGTCTATATCACGTTGAGTGCTACGTCAGTCCCTAGGGACCGACAGTGAACTTTCCGTTCAGGCGACGTCAGTCTCTAGGGACTGACAGAAGACTTTTCGTTTGGACGGTGTGGATTCTAGGGACTGACAGCGAATTTTTCGTTTGATCATCATCGGTGCGTAAGACTGGCATTGTCAAGGGTTAAATTATCAATGACAATTAATATATTGTAAAAATTTAATTCCCTCTGCTGAAGTAAATCTTTACACTTCCGTGGCTTTTTTCGACTGATCGTTTCTTGGTGATCGCCTTTTTGCCTTTCTGGCATTCCCCACCCCATTATCTTCTGTTTATAATTTGTATATTTGTGCATTGGCTGTACCATTCTCACAGTCCAAACGACAAAGTGAAACAAAGTAATCTTCTGCTCATACCCTTCGGTATACTTGAGCACTCGGCATCAAGTGCTCACTAGCTGCCGCCTGAGCGGAAAGTATAGCAAAATCGGCGCCGCACTCAACGTGATATATACATATTTTTCGTATAAATAATAGAAAAATTATTTTTCAAAATTATTCTTATCAACCTATTAGGCATAATCCATCCAAAATTCAGTTAGACAAAATAAGAGATTACCGATATTCGCGAATTGAAACAACTCGGTCCAAATCAAAAACCGCAGGGCAGTCGATCATTCGAGGAATGTGGGCCCGATTGCTTTCCGAAATTTCATAAAAATCCCTAGGATCCACGGATTCTCCTTTTCAACCGATCGACAGTTGGCTCGATTCGTCTTCCGGTTACTCGGACACGCAACGATCGAGGGCCCCGTTCGTACGAAGTTCGTTACCGATATCAAGCGGTGAAGTTCATGCACGAGGAAGTCTGGGTCGCTGATAAGAAACTGGTCGCGTAAGTCTTTTGAAACTACAAACACGTCTCGAGCCGTTTGTCGGGCGGAAGCGCTCGTTTCTCATCGGCCGCGACCTCAATGCGTCGCGTTCGCCGGCGACCCGCGCATGTGGGTCGCCTTTAGCCCACTTCGCGATAGTTCCAGCGACACCGACAACTCGTACCGATCCCACGTGGAAAATTCCAGGTCGTCACGCGCGTGTCGCGTGCTGGATGCGACGGTGACAGTACTTTTCGAATTGGAGCGCTGACTACTCTCAATGGCGCTCACGCGAAACGTTTGCCTTTGCCTCGTTCGTCGGGTCGTTTCCAGTTGCCTTCCACTCGGTTATATGCTGCTCTTTCCATCGGCTTACCTTGTCGCGAGAAAATCGCACGCGACACTCTGTGAACGTTCGGTTGGAAGGTCAGATTCCTCGTAGAAGCGGTCCAAGCCATTTCTCCATCTTGCCTACCTTACTGTGCAAATTACTCGGTGGCAGGTAATAGATTCTTGCGTTTTTCGTGCTCTTCCACTGCGTGTTCCAGATATTGTCCATGGTAAAACGTTTGTCACGTTTGTCGTATCGTTTCGAGTTCCCTTGCATTCAGTTATTGCATTCTTTCTTTTAGGTCATTTTGTTGTATGAAAATCTCACGTGACAGTCATTGAAGGTTCATTTGGAAGGCCAAATTCCTCGTAGAAGTGGTCCGAGTAATTTCCCAATCTTGGTTACCTTATAGTTTCAATTGCTCAATATCAAAATCGTCGGTGGTATATGAAATTTTGATGATTTTCCATGGTGTCCAAGTCAAATGTTTGCCACATTTGTCTCATTGCTTCGAGTTCCCTTAGATCCAGTTATTGGACTCTGACTTGCTCTAATTATTTAGTGATTTGCAGTAGTGTCTAGGTGCTGCTATTATTGGGCACTTTGATTTATTCGATGTTATCAGAAAAGAATCTAACGTGACAATTTTCTAATTTTTAATTTTTAATTTAATTTTTTCGTTTGGTGAATTAGATTCGTCATCCGTCATTCGAGTGGTTCGCTTAATTTTTTAATCCCGTATCTCTTGTATCCCCTATAGGGTAAATTTGATGTCAAATAATCGATGCTCGCGTTCTTGGATGCTTTTACATCGTGTATTCCATGAATCGTCGATTATGTGAGCATACTTTTGGCTTTATATTGTCATAATGCCAATTCACGATTATACCGAACTGAATTATTGTTCAATGAATCAATGAATTATTGATACAATATTCATTAAAAAGTTTTCGAAGTACCGATTAAACGATTATTAATTTGTAAAATACTGATTAGCTGTACATGAAAATTAATTGTTCCAAAAATTCCGAATGCTCTTATGGTATGCTACATTTGCATAATATGTCTCCTAGGTCTTCTCGGTGCATACGTACTTTCAAATTCCTGTCAATTATATGGAAAGTATGAATAAGCATTTATCGCGTTCGTAGAGTTATTTCGAGTTACCTTACATCTGAAAATCTCATATTTTCGTTCACTCGATCCAACAAGGAAGTAACCCGAAGCGACAATTTTGAGATTTCGTTTGAAAGATCAGATTCATGGTGGAAGTGGTCCGCGTAACGTCTCAATCTTGCACATCCTGCGATGCAAACTTGGTATTAAGTAATCAGTGCCTACGACGTTCTTCAATGTAACTACGTCATTTATTTAACAAATTAACGGTCGTGTAG
>NW_016908248.1:104876-176826 GCF_001483705.2 Eufriesea mexicana | reverse complement strand
GTGTAGGTACGGCGTTTAATGTCGTGTCGCGAACTTGCATCGCGATGGGAAAGATTTCGCCGTGATTTACGAGATTCGCGTGATTTATCTGGAGAGAATCGCGGCGTATGAACTCTGCACGCTGGTGACAAGATCAGTATGCTTGTCGTCGAAAGAAGTGCCGGAAATTCTTGGTTACAGGTGTACATATACAGTGGCTCACGAAAGTATTCCAACTCTTTATTTCGAAAGAATCTACTATCCCAAAAATTCTAATTTTAGGGAAGATTTGCGTGTGTATAAAGCATAACGAGTTACACACGTGGAGTGGTTTATTCATTGACAGAAAATTACATTGACGGGGGTAAAATCGCGAATTAAAGTTTTCACGATTCTTTTGCTCCTTGAACGAGATCTCAGAGAGAAAGGGAGAGAGAAATCTTTACTATAAAAGTTAAAGACTTTATTTTCAACAACACTTGAGGGAACGTAGAGTTCGTCTCTTTTCAACAAGTGACTTAGAATTTGGATTTTCTTCTTCAGTAAGAAAAGCTCTCCCACTATATCTGGAACCTTTCAAATCACATCGTAAATTTCTTAAGTTCACTTCAACATTACGTGTGAATATCCAAAATTGACCCGATATACAAAACTGTCATTGATTATTAAAATAATCTCTTGAAATAGATGAAAATCGACTAACGTTTAGTTCAGACGAAGATACTCGAATTTGATGAGACACTTAGCTTCGTCTTTAGTTTCCAGAATTCTCAAAGATGGCAAATATCGTCTAATAATGACTTAGGATAGACGAGAATACCTCTAATTAGCGAGATAATTGGTTATTAAAATTGCCACCTTAAAATGGATGAAAATCTTCTAATAATATTTTAGGTCAGGTGTGAATATTTGAAATTAGCGTAGTATATAGAATCATCACCTATTACTAAAATTACCTCTTCGAATAGGTGAAAATTGGCTGTCAGTAAGCCGAGATGAGATTGGGTATACGAAACTGGTAGAATATTCAGATCAGTCAGTAACTATTACAATTACTTTCTCAATGTAGATGAAAATTAAGTAAAAATGTCTTAGATCAAGTGCGAATATTTAAAATTCACTTGACATACCGAGGTGTCATTAATTATTACACTTACCTCTTGGAATAGTGGAAAATCGAGTAACAATAATTTAATTTACGGTGGGCTGGAACTATCTCTTCAACATAGATGAAAATCGACTAATAATAACCCAGGATAAATGTGAATATTTAAAATTGCAATATCGACACTTATCATTGATTATTGAAGAACTTTATTGAATTATTGAAGTACCTTCTTCAGAGTTGGTCGAAATGGGCAAAGAATGTAAAAATACGAATTAGGACAGTGAATATTTGAAATGTTCATACGTGGTTCAGATTTGCCTGTGAATCTGAAATAGATGGAAAAAGGGTGGAGGGTAATTATTTCCATTGGGAAATTCCATTGCTGAAGAGAGGTGCAGCTCTATCGAAATAAAATCTGTTCCAAGTCACATAAATTCAAAATTTACACACAAGGAACACGGAAATTGGAAAATGTTTGCATAGGTAACAGAGTATGTTCAGATCCATATTTGCTATTGCATGAAGGGTACTAGTTATAGATCGCTGACAATCCCCGTTAATCTTTTCGTATGCTACCTGTTTCTTGGGGCCGTTGTAAATTTTATTACGAAGATTTAATAAACGTTTCGAACTAAACAGCGTTCGTTACTTGTCAATTGACATGCTGCATTAACACCTTGGTGAGGACAACGGTACATGGAACACTCGAAATAGAGGTACTTCGTGTTTGTCAAAAATCCTGTTTTAAATAGTAGAGTGTTTTATTTGATTATTTAGAACGAACTAATATAGATGTCATTCTGTACTGATGCCGATGTACTTTAGCCTAAATTTCTCTATAGTCTATGAGGAATATTTCTCGTTCGTGCTTTGTGACCTAATCGAATTGCAGATGTCGATCTTGTGTCTATATAACGAAACATAGCACCTGAAGAAAATGTGATAATGATGTCGCTCATTTGCCAAGTCGATTAACTCCATAAAATAGAAAATAAATATTTGTTTCGATAATTATCTTTATATCGTAAATTAATAAATAAAATTTCAATATTTCGCGTGTAGCTTTTAATTTTGAGTAATACCCATATAACTATTGTCTTTTATTCGTCATTCAAGTTATGGCATTAAAATCGATCGAGTATTTTGATAGTAAAATTTCAAAAATTGCAAAAGTGGAGTTATGTAATTCGACCTGTGAATAACTGAATCACTGGTGCTTCTGATAGAAAAGATCTGACATCTGTATTTGTTTTACGTTTTTAAATTGTTTTCTTTATATCGATTTCGAGGAAAAGAAGTCACGAATATGAGAATAAAATATAAATCCTCATATTATCATAGCTTGTGTATGTTATTCCTAAATTCGAACAATTTTTTAATGGGATGGAAACACGATTAAGCTGGGAATGTTCCATGGCCTGAAACAGGATTAACGGTGATCGAGGCGCGAATTTAATTTTGGTGTTCTGATGTCTCTTATGGCGCCTTCATGACGTTGCATTTTACACTGGAACGTGGTATTTCGAGAACCAACATTTACTTAACAACTATCGATTAAAGGAATTGAAATGTTCCATTTCAGAGTAACTTGTGTTTACTCTGGATTTAATGTACCTTGATATCGTGTACATGGATCATAAACGTGTGAAAACTGAAGTTTTATAGTGCTGGGAATAGGGAATAGGACTTTGAAGTTGCTTAGATAAGCTGAAGATAGAGAGAACAAATTTACTTTGGTTTTATATCATGGGTTTGGTTGCATTCGTGATAACTGAATATGAAACGAAGAAAGAAAGTACACCGTGAAAATGATAATCGGTGCTTAATTTACTTGTCGAATTACAAACTGACACATTACGCAATTTCCCATAATTAAAATTCGAAAACCGTGAAACTGCCCCTAAATTTTTCTCGCGCTCTTTTTCCACGCAATTTCATCTTTTTCCGCTCAGAGTGGAAAATTAGGTTTCGTTATGTAGGCCGTTTTAAATCCATTATCTCGCGTCGGGTCACGACGATGACAAGGTCAGTAGATCGAGCATGTTTATGTATTTTGGACGGAATAGCCTAGTCGAGGGAGGGCTTGTTTCAAGTGCAAAAGCACGATGTTCGCGTCGTCTCTGACACGGGTATACTTCGGCAGGGATGCAAACTGGCTTCTAGAAAAATAAGCTTCGGCGAACCTCGACCCAGTTCGGACCTGTTACGTCTGAGACGAGGAGCAGGAAGGGCGTCTTCTGCAGACCTCTGTTGTGTTTCAATAATAACCTCTGACCCGTGCGTTAACGTCGGTCCAAGATGCTGCAGAATGAAATAAGAAACGATTCAATTGCCACTGACCAGATGGTATTAGCTACGACATCACGTTGCAATTGAAATATTTTGAGATGGACGTTGAAAGAACGTTGAAGTTTCATTCGATGGGTTTGGGAGATTAGTATGGTACTGTGTATTTGGTAGAAATTGAAGGGTTCTTTGGAGAGAGAAGTAAAGAGAGTTTCTCAAAATAGGTCCTCTTTTCCCAATTATTTTATTTTTGTAGTCTATTCTGTGTCATAGCCTTATTTTGTATCAATAATTCGCTGATTGGTCATTTTCAGTCAAAATTAATCTTTCCGTGTTTGGATATAAGATGAGAGCTTTGAAACAAATTTTAATCTAAATTTTATTTTATTATCTTTTCCATTTTACTTTACTTTGTATAGCATATGTTGAAATGATTTTTCTATTTCTAAATTTCGGTGTTTAATATGCGGTAGAGATATGTTCGATTAAAAATAGAAAAAAGTGAAATATTCGGACAGGTAACCGAGTATGAATAAAAATCTGTAAGAGAAGATGAGGTTGGAATACGCTTGTGCAAACTGGAAGCATGGAAAAGCAGGAAAACAGAGGAGGATGGTGAAAATGAGTCTGGGAAGTTTGGCTGATTTATGGCGGGATGACTGGTTCGTTTATGTTGTTTGGGATTTTAAGTTTGGGTCAGGCTGATTTATTGTTTTATATGCCTAGCTGCTCGGTTCAGCTGTGCAGCTGTGAACAGTTTCCGTCGAAATATTATAATAATTACTCCTAGTACGATAAATTTCAAAACACCATACGTATATCAACCCAACACTGCGCTCTTGGCATGTTTCTCCTTTGGCAGAATTCGTGCATTGGTTTTCGGAATAACTCTATAATAAATTAATAATATAATTTGATAATTCTCCTTCTATTTGGCGTGTAACGTGACAAATTTTCATCATCGTTATATATTTTCTATCGTATTACTATCACTAGGTACACCACACGAAATAGATCAAACCATGCTCTCTAGTGTAGGCTAAATAGTTAGTTCGTGAAATTTAATATTATTTATTGGTATTGTTATTAGTATATTATTACGTTACTCACTACCATAGGCCTTGGTATAATTTCTACGTCGTTAATACCAATTCGAGTGACGAAGGAACCATTGACAGTCCTAATTCGAGCATAAAACGATCAGTTTTCCTTCCACCATCTTGCAGGATTCCGATAACCAAACTACGACCACAGCTAGACTAAACATAGAACAGACGAAAGCAAGTACCGTAGCACAGGCTAAACAGTTAGGTCACTTTTCACCGTGGCCGTACGACGTACTAAACAGCGAAAGGGTTAAACCGCTAGCAAACAAACACGACCACCTGACAGCCAGCTGATCGGTCGTAGCCGGTTCAACTACATAGAACACAGGACCATTTCGCTGCTCTCTTTGATCCCTGCAATCCCTTCGTACCCTGGCTACCTAGTTATCGAGTGGCGAAACGTGGACGGTGAATGCGGTGGCCTGGCCAAGGTATACGCGTTCGCCATCAGCGAAATATGGTATTAGAATTCTGGACAGGACACGCGTTCGCGAGCGTTCAAGCTGTCGGGATTCCTCCGCGAGCCGGTCGACGAGAAACTGGTCCCTACAAGGACAACGAGGTAAGGGGGACGTATGATTCGCTACAGGTCGTTTCGTCGACTGCTTTTCAGCAGGGCCCGTTACTTTTTACGCTCGCACTTAAACGCACGCATGCAACTTGCCCTCGAGCCGAACCTTTTATGCGGAAAGTGTCAGTGACCCGACCGACCATTAACCCGTTCGCTTGCCCACTTCCGGTGCTTTGTGCGCCGCTTTCGGCTTTCGTTTATTCGCGGGAATCGGGATTTTCGTCGCTGTTCCATCTGCGTTCCACCGTGTTTGCCTTTCGATGAAACGCGTCCAGTTGGCTGATCGTTTCACCGCCAGAATCAGGATCGTCGCTATTCTTTTACGCAGATTTAATTATTCTTGCATTGAATACGAGGCTTAGAGAGTTAGCGATCATATAATCGTCACAATTGCAACTTTTGCTGCTGTTCTGTGTATGTTCGATGGTATTTGCGTTTGGATAGCACACTTCTATCTTCTGGGCGATCGTTTGATCATCGCAATCCCAATTTTTGCTACTGTTTTAAATGGGATCACGCGAATCTGAACGAAATTATGAATTACCGATATAAAATAACCAGTTTTTCATAGAAAATTTAAAGGAAATGGATAGATTTTTTGAAATCTGTGTAGGAAAGACTAATTTTTCTATCATTTGTTTCGTAACGATTAGTAATGTTCCCTATAATTTCCAAGCTTCTTAATTTTCATTTTGTTCCTGTCTTCTGAAAGCTCGATGCTCGTATGCATGGATACTGTACCGTTTGAGTTTCTCAGTGAAATATTAGTTCGGTATAATGTAATTAAGCGGTAATACGATGAAGTTACATCAGGTAAACATATACGACGTTGTAAGCTATCCATATTCCATCGATGTATGCATCAGCCGCGCAATAACGTAATAGTACGTTGTCTTGATCGAACAGAGCGAGCTGTCTCTGATTAATTAAACGCGGATGAATGGCGATGAGGTTGCTCCGGGTCGTCTGCTTAACGGTGAACGTTGCCATTAATTATTTCATTGTGTCACGAGGGTTCATAACAAGGATTGCTTGTGCCATTCGATATATGATGTCATTTTTATCCGACGAGCTTCATTTTTCGCTATAAATTTCTTCCCGATAAGATAATAATTTCCCCTTTCTTCTAACCGAACGATTTATTATTACTCGTATAGCGATTAATTCTTTCAGCATATTTTCCAATACCTCTACGAGAATTTTAATTAATTAGTCGATAATTAATCAAAATAATTCGCCAATAACACTTTTTTCTCTAATCTTCCTTCGTGGAACGTGCTCCTAAAATATTGCCACTGAACTATGGGACACCCTGTATGTTTGACACAAGTGAAAAATTTCCTTCTCTACTTTCTTCGTTTTAATTCCGGCTCGACGTTTCACGAATTTTTACCAGACATCTGTCACTCTCTATTCAGCTGTATTAACTCGTCGTATATCTCGTTAATTAAGCTCGCACACCTAACGCGTTCATCGTGATATTTTTCAATGAAAGCCGGTACTTAATCCATCACTCCAAAATTAGCGAATGACAATGAGGCTCGTTTCACCCACATCGCGAGCGTAACTAACATCGCTTCCGACACACGTGTAACGAGCAAATTGCAGATAAGGAGAGTTAACGATAAATAAATTAGGCTACTAAACAAGCCGTAGGTAATTTCAGCCAATGAGCGAATCCGGCGTTGCTAATCAGACGATGGAATTACATTCGACGATTCGCGGCAAGTCCGGCTGAAATAATCCAGTCATTGTCAATTTCATCCTCGCCAGACTTGCCAACGTTCTGTCAGCTGCCGCGTTAACTCCCGTCGTTAACTTCGCCGAACCTCTGTCACGTGACGTCCAATTCCGTTTAGCTCTATCGTGTAGCTGATACAGTAGCGGAGAACAAGTTTGGCCGGATCTAAAACACGCTTCTGCGGCTATAGATCTCTGCCGTTCAGTGGACGGAACTATCGCGGTAAATTATCTCCACCCACGCGACACTGCTTTTCCGGGGTTTCGTAAGGTCAGCGTTACCGATAAAACCACCACGACGTCGATATTCCAGCCGATCATCTCTGCCCCAGACGAACAGCGTCGCTGATTGTCAGTTGCGTAGGTTAGATCGATCTACGCTTGCCACACGCCTCGATTAATTTTATGGCAATCGCTTTACTCCGGCAATTCGCGTTGCACGAGGGTTCTGGGCATGCGATTGCCACGTGGTCTAACCGGTCCAGTGTCTTCCAAACTTGCAGCAGCCGTGCTGGCTTTCGGGTAATTGCGCAGAGATGATGTATTTTTATCTGCTTCGGAAATGTTGTCTTCGATTACGCGTGGTCTTACTTTTTCTTCATCTGTTGTCACGTTGCCACGCATTATCGTTTATTGGTCTTCTTCTTTTATTTTCTTTTTTTAACTTTTTGGTTATTTTGTGACCCGTGATTCGGATTGCACGTGTATTCGAAGTTTTGTATTTCTTCGTATTTAATTTACTTGTTTATTTTAGGACTCGTGCTGTTCGTTTTACCATGGCGTTGTTTACTCGTAGCAATTGTCAGTTTCTAATTTTTAGATCATAATCGTCGAGTGTCACACGTATTCAAGTAAACGCAGGTACTTTGCCAATTTAGCGAATGCTTGCTGACGAGTAATTACAGACACCTTTCTTGTCGAAGAAGTTAGAGTTAAAACAAATACGATAAATTCTGGTTAAATTCCCAAAAATCCATTCCGGTCCTCTTCCTTCTCGAGGAATGAAATTCAGCGAGAGTTTAATGTTGACGTTGAATGACTGTAGACACTTTGCCAATTTAGCGAGTGCACGCTGACGAGTAACTGCAGTCACCTTTCGTATCGAAGGGGTTAACACGTTCGAGGCAAAGCAACCACAGACACCGTGTACACGCTGTTCAGACACGTACTCTCGGATGACGTTACTAGTTTCTGCACGCCTCTCACACGCCAACTCGATATCGCGTGAGGCAGTCGGTTGGATCCGTGAAGGAGAATAAAATCTATCGACTCGGTGCTCGTATCGATTCGCACGAAATTGCGAAAACGAAACGACCACACGACCAGACGAATCGAATGGATCCGGACGTCTTCTTAGAAGTTTGCTAACTTAGAAGTTAGGTCATCAGACGGACTAGGTCCACGGTGCGTTCATCGATTCCTCCTGTGCAGTGTCGTGAGTTTTACTCGGTTGAGTCATAAGTAATTACTGGTCTTTCTCACGTCCACTTTTATCGCACTATCTTCCGTGTAAAATATTACCTCTTTCATTCACTTGCTATCTTTTCCACTCTCGATATGAAACAATTATCTCGCTTCCAGAAGAAATACGACTCGATGAACTCTTTCGCGACTGCCGTTATTTCTGAATTTTTCTTTCATTTATAGAATCTTCAAGGACTCGGAATATGCGAGGTGAGGTAGAATGAACCGTGCTATTGCAATTGAAAAATTTTTTCAAAAATATGATTTCTTCTCTTTTTATTGGATCTTTATTAATTATTGACTGGAAAATATCGTTGGAATTATCTCATTATGTTGCAATAATTTATAATAAATTATTTCTTTTTGATTTTATTTATATAAGGCATTATTTAGGAAAAATCTACTAACGATTTTGTAGACGATTTTGATCTTTTTGAATTCTTGACTAAGGCCTATCATTTTTCCATCTATATTGCGTTATTACGTTAAATAATGACGTTACAAATTATTTTTCTTCTTCCTGGTCGCGTTATTGAAATTCTGATATTTTTGTGACACGAGCGAATGTATTATCTCTAATTTCTCATTTCACTCACACGGAAATTGAACCAGATCCGTGACTATCGCTTTTAAATTAACAAACTTTCTAAAATAAACTAGGCACAATGGCGACAAGGAACTCCGTAGGTTATTTGGAATTCCGAAAAAAGTTCATGACCCATTACCTGCACTGGCAATTACTTATGACTCAACCGTCCAACAGATACGTCTACTGCTATCGAGTGTGCAGCTGTCAGGTTCTAGCTGTCCATGGAGCCCACAGAAATCCAGACTTCCTTTGTTCGCGAAGCAACTTTTAGAGTTCGACTTCTGGCTCGATTATAGCAAGGGAAATTTAATCAACTCGCTTTGCCCGGTATCCTAATCCCGATCATCCTGATTATCGTTTCTTTTGATAGTAATTGAAAGTATCTCGCAATTTAAAAGGAGTATCTGACAATCGATTTGGTTATCGAATATTCGAATCGACTTTTTCGTTTCTTTTTCCTGGAAATGTTTAGCCGATGAAAGTTAGACATGAAAAGTCGATGATTCTGAAAATGTTCGTGAAAAAACATTTTCGAAATTATAAATGTATTAGCGTTAGTAATATCGTGCTATAAAGATGTTCATTTTTAAAGTTAAATCGGGTTTTTCAAATATCTATTTAGTTTTGGGATTCCGATTTTTGGTTTTCAAATTTTTTCCATTTTTTTTTAAGCTTCAGCGCGTGAATATAATTATAATAATTAATTATACTTCGGTTTATTTCTATTTTGCCTATTTGAAATTTATTTTACTTGACAGTGAGTAATTTCGTGAAATGTTTTCTTAGACCAAGTATGTAGTTGTTAGTATTTTAGTAATTATCGAATACTTTTCCACGGGAAAAATTGTACAGGAAGCTAGAGGATAAAGGGATAAGTGAAGAGAATTTGAAATCGGTAGCCCGAGCTGCTCGTGTTTTACAAAATTGCAAAGGTACCACACGTTTGCATGCAAATACGCAAGACAGGTCCCTTAAATAACTCAGCCTGCAGAAATTGATATCTGCAAACCTGTGTTTTATCAACGTGCAGCTTCTTTGTAAATACGTCTTCCTAGCCTTCGGCTATTTAATGGATTACCGTAATCTAGGCTTGGAACTTCGCCTCGTTTCAAAGAGAAAAACAAAATTGATCGTTTATATTACACAGGTTATACTGTAATTTATTATACAACCGGAAGTGGATGATTCCTCGACTGAACGCAAACCAAAAGCGTAAAATAAACATCCTCTTCCCCACAAAAGATTCTCATATTCAATATTCCTTAAGTTCAATTATCCTTTTTTAGTTTAAATATTTCAATAAGTCCAGTTCCAATAACAGTGTTGCATAGTTTGGATTATATTTCTTTATTTAAATGTTTTATTTATTTCAATGGAAATAACAATATTCCTATAATTTTCATTCATATTAATCAATAAATGATATTCTTGGAATTTCTGTTTTTTGATTTTTCAATTAACGGTTTTAATCTTTTTCCTTTTATTTAAAACATGCAGGAAATTGTTATCACTTTCGATCAAGTTTCTTTTTGTTCATCTCTTATCATCTCATTAAAATACTGCAGATATCCAAAACTAGCTGAAAGCTTTTATTACTTAAAATTTGTGATCTACTTTTATTAGTTTACTTCGCAAGCATGGTTCGTGTTATTAAAGCAAAATTCTTGAATAATTTTCTTCAAAAATAGAATCATTTTCATCATTCGCCATTTTATTACTTTTAGGGGTAAATTTTGCTCGAACAGTATAATTTCAAATTGTCCGAATTTTTAGCATAGAACTGTAGCTCTTTGCAAATAACAGAACATATATATAAGCACAGTAAGCGTAGTAAATATGTTTGTTATTACGTGCAGCGTTAATTATTCGCATACATAAAACAGAAACAGAACAACCCCGATACGAATATGCTGATAATATAATTTCTCGATAATTAACTCTCCCTCGCGAATATAACTATTTTTATAAACCATCGAATGGACGGAAGTGCATATTCCGTGCCGTATTTTTACAGCGTGCAATTTATTTTCAACTTCCGTTCGCCGTTGGAAAAACAGGAATGTATTTTTTGGTGAAGTTTTATTTTCGCCGAGCAGACAGATTTCCTAGAACCGTCGACGAAAATCCCCGAAGCGTCGTGGAAGCATCTCGAGTTAGCATCTCGAGAAGTCAATAAGTCTAATTTCAATATTCGAACACTCTCTGAACAAAACTGGGCTATCTCGGCACTCGAGCTCTGCTAAAACGGGTTTTACGACCGGCTTCTGGCCACCACCTTCCTTCCTTCCTTCTTTTTGCTTCTCCTTCGATTCTTCTTGCCTCGCCCTGTTCAATTTCAAGGTACTGGCCTCGTGAAAATTCTCTTTTCTCGCCCTTCCAACATTGTCAGGTCCGTCTCATCCTAGCCACTCCAACGATCTCGCGTATACTCATGGCACGTGGTTTTAACATTGCGACTACCGATCCTTAATGGGTCCCTGAACATAGCCAGCATAGACAATAGTAATTTTAGTAGCACGATGAAAGTAACCGAATATGCTAATTACGGTTCTATCTTAATGTGAGTGGCATTAACTATGATAAAGTCTGTCATGAAGCTGTATATTTGTTCATGTCCTAGTCTGAATCCAAGCAACCCAAGTTCGCATTTAGCGCTAGACCCAAGTCCAAATTCAGATTTAGATTCAAATGCAAGTCCAAGTCCAAGTCTAAGTCCAAGTCCAGGTCTATATGCGAGTCTAAATCCAAGAAGTCCATGCTCACATTTAACGCTAAACCCAAGTCCAAATTCAGAGATAGATTCAAATGCAAGTCCAAGTTCAAGCCCAAGTTTAACAATAAGTCCAAGTCCAGGTCTATATACGAATCTAAATCGAAGAAGTCCATGCTCACATTTAGCGCTAGTTTCAAGTTCAAATTCAGATTTAGGTTCAAATGTAAGTCCAAGTCTATGCCCGAGTCTAAGTCCAAGTCCGAGTCTAAATCCAAATGCAAGTCCAAGTCTATATACGAGTCTAAATCCAAGAAGTCCACGCTCACATTTAGCGTTAGACCCAAGTCCAAATTCAGATTTAAACTCAAATGCAAGTCCAAGCCCAAGTCCAAATCCAAATGGACGTCCAAGTCTATATACGAGTCTTAATCCAAGAAGTCCACGCTCACATTTAGCGTTAGACCCAAGTCCAAATTCAGATTTAAACTCAAATGCAAGTCCAAGCCCAAGTCCAAATCCAAATGGACGTCCAAGTCTATATACGAGTCTTAATCCAAGAAGTCCACGCTCACATTTAGCGTTAGACCCAAGTCCAAATTCAGATTTAAACTCAAATGCAAGTCCAAGCCCAAGTCCAAATCCAAATGGACGTCCAAGTCTATATACGAGTCTTAATCCAAGAAGTCCACGCTCACATTTAGCGTTAGACCCAAGTCCAAATTCAAATTTAGATTCAAATGCAAGTCCAAATCCAAATGGAAGTCCAAGTCTATATATACCAGTCTAAATCGAAGAAGTCCACGCTCACGTTTAGCTTTAGATCAAATTCGAAATCCAAATGGAAATTAAGATCCGGCTCCAGATCGAAATACCTAGACTACTCTACTCTACTCTATCGAGTTAAACTCCCTATTTTCCTTCCCGGAATCCGAAGAAAAGTAGTTGCAATCTTAAGCAGGAAATCGATGACGTAAAGCGTCCGTATAGCACTCTTGAAATTGGACGAACACACTTTTTATTTTACAAACGTACATTTCAGATGTGAAGCAAAGACTACAACGACGACGACGACTCGAAAAACAAGTGAGGGTTCAGGAGACACGCAGTTTCCTACACCTAGCAAACCCCCACTCCCTTCAGGGTATATTTAAATGTAGCCAATTGTTTCAGTTAATTCTCAACATCTTCATAACGAATTATCAAATAAACTCCAGCTGTTACAAATGTTGATGAATGTACTAATGATGAAACTGATGTAGGAGCAATTATAGTTATAGGTAATCATGTACAAAAAGGAATTTGTGCTCCATTAGTAAAAGTTATTAACTCATCGCAATCGAGAATTTACCGTCAGTCACAATTAGATAAAATTTCGAAGATCGATATTAATTAATATGTCAAATTTAAGATAATGTAACGGTGTGTGAGCTATCGATATCAAATAATTCTACGTGTTAATTATTATACGATTTCTTATTTATTACTAAAAGAAATATCGCCAGCTTTATAGCAGAAAATCTTTGAACTCCTACTCATTTTTAGCCAAAAGATCGTCGAGTGCAAAGGGTTAATTATACTCCGTCATTCGCGCGTAATTATTAATTATTATTTAATAGTATATAATAAGTATGTTAGATGTTATTTAGCAACACATGCACGTGGTTCGTTTTTTTTTTTTTAATTATATTCTATTATACCTTCATACTTATTAAATATTATTTAATAATATTTAATAAATATATTCGTAGGACTGTATAAATTATATATAATATTATTCGATACTATTATCCGTGTATACCGTAGTTAACTAGTTTCAACGTGAAATTTCTCTATACTTACCTACATAGCATAATTATATTCACGGTACACGTCTGTTTAAAATTTCTATACAAGTGACTCCGAGTTACAGTTTCTCCGAATTACTATGATCACGTGCAACAGTGCGTTAGCTTGAAGTGTTTGCCGGGTCTCCTTGAAATAATATCATAGTTTCCGGGTAGCTGGATGAATCTACGAATCGTCGAATAACTGTAACATATTTGATAAGTTCTCGGTAACATTTTCGATATTCAAGGGCATTCGAGACGATATCGCGGAATGGTTCATAATCGCATCGGTTGATTGGTAATTATCGCGTGCAGCGTGCTTATTATCGCGGGTCAGCAATTCACAGACTCGACGGTTATCTGAGGTCAGTGATAAGACCGTGGAGTATCAGTCGCTTTTCTCCTTTCGCACCACATACTCGCGAGTAGTTTTTACGTTTCACGGCCGTTGTCAATGTATATAGGAGGAACACGGCGATACCAGATACAAAGTAGAAAGCCGATGAGCGATAATAGACGTTAATGAACTTGATGTTTGAATTATGAGAAATTATAATAGGAGATGCGTCGCTAATTAATAACTTGTTTCCGTTTTTGATAACGCCAGATGTTACAGAAGGAAAGTTAAGCATGCTAACGTGGTGGTACACGCGTGTTATCATACTTGTAATAACTGTACGTTTCTTCGAAATACAGTAGGATCAAATCTCAAACTAAAAATTTATATAATATAAATAACTTGGGAATAAATCGTTAAAATATTTTTAACATTCGTGCGATCAAATTTGAAATTTACATAATAGAAACAAATAAAAATTAAATTTATCAACGAATTATTGGAATATTTGTAAAATTTATAAAATTAAATTTAAAATAAAAAAATTACGTAATATATGAATAAATAAAAATTTAATATTAAATTGTTCATCTAATTTTGTAACGACGAGGTACGCGATTTTTATTTTTTGATAACTATTTAAATCAGTAATTTGCAAAAGCAACGAAACTCGTTATATCGTATAATTAGTAATAGGAAATCAGGAACTTAAATCTATGATTAAATATAAATATAAATAAATCAATTGCTGAGAACCGTGATAATGTGCAAGTGCAAATTGACACGCAACGTTTACTCATACGTTTATCTATAGATTTATAAAATATGTACACTCGGTGCAAATTGACCTTTTAAATCACTCTATTGTTTCTGCTGCAGATAATATTTTTCAGCAAGTTCACCATTTCCAGATGCATTGAAAATTTGAAAATACCATTCCGTGAATTCTTCTATTAATAACATTTCCTGTATCGCGATGTTGGTCGTAGGATAATATTCAAACAGGCTTCCACTATTAAATTCTAATTGCTTGTCGATTCGAGGAATTTGTATTAAACAAACGATAGGGTATTTCGAAACATGGGATGCAATCTTTTCGAAGGTTTGTTTGCTAATAATAGATACAAAGAACGCACGAGTTTCTACGTTTCTGGTACGAATAGTCAGTTCAAGCTTACATCACCGTATGCCACTGAGTTATTGCATGCATTGATTACACGTTACACTACTTACATCTATTTATACATGGATTTCTAAAGCAACCAGATCGATATCATAACCCTTAAAGGCTATCACGATTGAAATTTCACCCGAAGAATTTTATTTCTCTGCTGTTCAAAAACGTTACCACTGACGTAATAATTATTTTATGATTGGTTTATTGACATTTATCAGTAGTAACGCATAATTATAAAATAGATCAATTCTCTCGTGTGTTTTGCTCTTATGTAAACGTAAAAAGGAAAGTTTGCTTGGGGTGGTGTTCACGTAGCTTTTAACATTAGACCTACCACGACCTAATCGATCAATTTTTTAATTTTTATTAGTAACTTCGTATTCAACGTTATTGCTTTTTAATATGCATGAAATTAATTTTTCAACATTTTTCTTTTCACATATCTTTTGGCGATCTTTTATTTTTTCACCCATTGATGTTTTGTTTGGTTGTGTAGTGGGTTTAGTGTTGAAATTTTGATTAAATTTTTTAATTTTTATTAGAAATTTCGTATTCAACGTTATTGCTTTGATTACGTCTTCTCTCAATATTTTTCTAATACGTCATTAAATTAATTTTTCATTTTCCCTTTCACGTATCTTTTGAGAATCTTGTATTTTTTTTCCTATCAGTGATTTGACCAGTTGTGAGAGGTTTAGTGTAGAGGGTTAAAATATACGAGTTTGAGAAGATATTATACGGTGCAACAAGATTGGTTTCAATTATTTGCCAATATATGTAGTCTTTTCTTCTAATTTCACGTATATTTTATTTAATAGCTTTATTAAAAATGCTAATAAAACCTGTAAATCTGTTCATCATTGTCTCCTTTACAGCAAGTAATTGTTTTGGCATCTGTTTCGGACGTTCATCTCCATTACTGTCATATAAGATCCACTTTCTGTCACAAATACCGACTTATCGTAAAAATAGATCGTATTTATTCCTTTGAAATAACGAAGTAGTTATTCCCATTAACTTAAGCTTCTACATGTCAGTTTAATCATGCGGAACCCATTTATCCATTTTCCTTACCTTTCTTATTTCATGCAAATTACGAGTAATGATAGAATAACTTACTTTCATTAGAAACGGTATTCCTGTAGCTGTTGATTTTATGGATTATTTTCAGCAACATCTCGTATTATCGCAACATGTTCATTTTCTAATGGAAAGTCACTAGCCTTGAATTTCGCGAATCGACATTCAACTGTTGCAACGAGTACTTACATGTCATACATAACCTATTCCAAATACTAAATTTCCGTTTTTTCCAATTTTCGATATACATTTTCGTGCAAACATTTTTCTGCTGCGATGACTACTTTGAAAATTTGCTAAAAATTGGTGACGGGACTGATCTTCTCATCTCGCTCTCGTATACACGGCCAAATTCGTCTATCAACATTTTTAAATTTAATAATACTGTGGGATACCAAAAGAAATCGCGAATCGGCTATTGCCAACAAAAACAAATTGTAAACCGATCGATATCTTCTAGAAGCAAATCGGAAAGTTATTCTATATAACAAAATTAAGTTGCGCGACTCCTCTATGGGAAGGTGAAGCGTAGGTTAAGGAAAGCATAAAAGCGTGGTCCTTGACAACCAAAACAGAGTCCTTAGAAATCGGTTGTGACCAGCACAAGCGTGAGTCGCTTGGTGCTGGAAAAAGAGTTTTAAAGGAGTGCCTCCTTGTGTGTTTTCATTTCGTTATCTTGGTGTTCTTTTCCTAAGTTAAATCAGTGTACGAGTTTTGAGTTTGTGTTATCGTGTTCTTGTTTTTTCGATAATTTTTGGTGTCTCAAGACCAGTATTCGCCATCCTACAATACTGGAACATGTAGTTAGGCAAAAGCTATTTTACCGATAGACACTCTCGTGCAAGACATTTTTCTGTTGCGATGACTACTCTGAAAATTTGCTAAAAATTGGTGACAGGACTGATCTTCTTATCTCGCTCTTGTATTCACGGTAAAATTCGTCTCTCAACATTTTTAAATTTAACAATAGCCAAATATGTAGTCAGCCAAAAGTTAATTTACCTATAGACACTTTCGTGCAAGACATTTTTCGTCCTATATCCTTGCTCCGAAAATAGTCAAAGGCTCTATTACCTAGGTCATGAACGTGTCCGAAGGAAATGTGGCAGGGGAGGAGCTCTCAGCATTCGGGGTATGCCCATAGCCAAGCCTAAAGTTGAGTAACTCCGCAGCAGACGTAGCAGCGATGCGTCGATCGCGCTCACGGGCTAGCGTTTCATTAGCGTCCCGATTGTCTGCTGTTGTGTCCCATTGTGTGATTTAGTCACGACACACTTTCGTCACGAGGAAAGCACGTGACACGTAGCGAACCGTGAGCAACGGCACACGTGAACAGAGCTGGCCGTGGTGACACGACGGATAGGTGTAACCACGAGTCCAGAGATCCGGGATTTTCACGGCGAGGAGGAGCTGGTCGCAAACAGGATTCGATCGGAGTCATCGACGGTGACAGCGACGGTGCTGGAAAATTCGCAAGACAGTCGGTTACGTAAACGATCCTATCTTCGTAGTCTTTGGACTGCGTCACGGTCCGCAACGAGGCAACTGGTCCGCGGATCTGAGCGATTCCGTTCGCTGACAAAAGCCACGATTTTGCAACCGAGCCGTGTCAAAATGTGCACGCGTTGCTCTTGATATAATCGCGCTTGCCTAACGTGAGAAAAAATACGGCCGACGATTGCGCACTCGCGATCCACGCAGCGATGTCGATGAAAGTGTGTTTTTTGGTAGAGCTGGTTGCTTCGGGTATTCGGGAATTTCGCTTGAATTTTACTCGTGTTTGCTAATTAACAGGCTTTGTATGTACCGTGTTGGACTATATGTTATATTTTTCGTTAAGAAAATTTGAAAATTGCCGGTGTTACGAGCGTTGTCCATAGGGCCTTTTAGAAATTCGGTATCTATGGTGTCTGTAATTCAGGCTCTTCCTGTTATCTGAAATAAAGAAACTCAACAGGGTTCCTGTTCAGTATGAATGCAGCTATGACTGATAATAAAGAAAAGAAAAAATATCAGTGAATAAAAAAATGGCGACACTCTGATTACATCTTACCGATTTTTCACTTTCTTTTTAAATATACGAGTATGAAAAGGACAGAAGGAATGCGAATTTTTGAATAATTATCGTAGGGGTCATAGCTACAAATATACTGAATATTCGTGTAAAATTTCGTGAAAATCTGTCACATCTTTTTTATGAAATCAGGGATTCCGTTTTGAAAAGCACAGTTTCGTGATATACGCGTTTAAAGCTTCGTTTCTGTAATAATATTATCCCGCCACCTCATTGAAACAGTTATAACTCTTTTATTTGTAAGAATTCGAGTCTAATATTTACTGAAAGTATTCTTAGGAACATGTAAAGGGTGTGCCAAAATACACGCGAGAAGTAATTTTGATCGAAACCTCAGGTTTTTAATTAAAAATCGTAAATATTGTTGAACAATGAAAGCATTATTTAAAATAATCCTGAACTGTCAGATGTCACACTGTGTGTTTTTTCATTGGCAACACTATCGCACAAAATTAAAATCTGGCATGAATTTTGGGACACTATTTTAAGAGAAAAACTAGAGAGCGTGTGTGTTTGATACAGCTAAATGGAAGTTGTTCCTTCATTTCTACGGGAAGAATTAATCTGACAGTGTTTACGTCCTTTTACAAACGTAAACTAGTTCAATTGTGGTTTTCGTACTTTCCTATTTACTACGATGTAGAGGATGAATAATGGTTGAGTCGTGTGTTCCGGATGTTGAGCTCGACGTTCTGTTTTTGACTGCCCTTGTCCTGTGTTTTCATAGATTTGGTTGTGTCGTGATTAATTGACGTGGCGTGTGAATGATGGGTGCGTGTTTCTCTATTAGTTCTGCATCTGTCAGGGTTGTGCATGAATCTCGGCGTCTTTCTGTGGCGGTGGGTTAAATAAATTTGGGCAGGTATGCCCTTCGTCTAGCAACTTGGGTTAGGTAATTTATCGCTACTTACCAGGGACAAGTGGTGTCCAAGTGGTCTGAGTATCCGCGAGTTAGGATAGGTTAGGTAACGCTGGTAATAAAGAAATAAAACAGTCCCTCGTTCACTCGGAACGCTCGGTTTTTGGGAATGAGAGTGAAATGAAGTGGGACAGAAATGATTTATCCAAAGTTACTTGCCTATTCTGATACTAGTAATTTCCTAATACTAGTTGCCAATTTCTCAACGCTATTATTCTAAATTCCTCGAGTCTCTATCTGCCTGTCTCTCTAAATCACTTGTGATCTCAAAACAACCATGGGATAGGGTAATATTGCGACACAGGGAACGACTGAAAAGTCGGAGGACCGAAAAGGTGTGAGGACTGTGACTGGTCAGGCGTTCGTTGTTGCCGGGCAACATTGCTCGTAGCTCTGTGACTTATAATTACTCGGCTTTTTATGCAGCACGGAATCTCGGAGGACACCTGCGCAACTGGAACGAACATTCTCGGACAGTCTGGACCGCATCTCGCAGAACTGGCGTCGTTTCACCGATCCGCTTATTAGCTTGATAAAAACTCGTTAGTCGAGTCGCGCGGCCTGTGCAGCCTGCGCGTACGTTAAGCTCCAGATAGAAGTCTACTTTAAAACGGGTTGCGCGTTCAATTGACGGCAGAATAACACTATATGTGTACATATGTCTGCGTTCGTTTCCTTTTCGCCGGATATGTACCGAATTTGGTCCTTGTCTATGTTTCATTTCACACAGCGTCGCTCCTTTAACCCTTTGAGTCCCAAGCAGCGCTTGAGAGCTTTCGGAAGAACACGGTGGAAAAACCCTGAACAGCGCGATAACGCTTGCCTTAATCGAGTGCGAAGAAGTCCAAACGGCGCGATAGAGCTTGTTTAATTTTATGTCGAAGAATCCCAATCGTCGCAATAGCGTTTGTTGATACTATGTGACGTACATGCATCAGCAAAGTTGAGCGCGATAGCGCTGCTTGGGACACAAACTGTTAAGCAACTGAGGAGCAGAGGTGGAGTTTGTTACGTTATCAGTGGCTTGTAGATAGGGCTCGTCACGTTAGTACGAAATGGCTCGACGTGTGATCGATTCTATTGTTGATTATGGCACGCGCTATCGGAACTTAAATCGTTGGGCAAGGAGTTAAGAAACGACTGTCAAATAATTTATGGGCTCGATTACAATGCCCACTTGATAGGAGAAGGAGCAAGATGACACGTGGTCTGGCCAGACTGTCACGATGGCTACTTTGAATTTCAATTTTGAGAATTACTCAAACAACTCGAGACCCTTAGCATCTACCAGCGTACTCGTCTTTGGCTTTACTGCCATTCGTCGTTCGATTAATCTCTCCCGTTGCATTAATGACTGAGAAAGGACTATCGTAATGCAACTGTGCGACTCTGCACGTGGACCTTCGAATAATTAATCCGTCATTTCGAGTCGCGCTTTGCGTTTATCATGTCGACTCACGTGCAAGTCGTTACACAATACCGTTACTTGCCGCACCGCCTGGGAAACGCTATTTATCGTCAAACACTCTTCCACGCCAGCAACACAATGAACCTGATTTTTCTCATAATCAAGAAAATAATCATACGCGTAATCATAATCGGGGGTCAACGAAACGCCACGCGTCCTCTACGCGCGGAGCTCCGGGAAAACGGTCCGCTATATTGGCCACTCTTCCTCGTTACCTTCTTACACTGTATGCATAAATTTGCACGCACTATTTGATAATACTTTTTTTGGAAATATATATTTGGGATGTGTGTCGTGCGTAGTTTTGATGTAGGTCAGTAGTGATCAGATGGTGACCACATTTTGGTCTGTTCTCGATGAATTAGCGCTAGGACTATTGATTCGCAGAGTGTACCTGAAGTTGGTATTGACAGTTGATAGTAATCGTCAAAGTAGTATAACGAAATTAATTGATAATTATTGCTGCGTTTCTGTTTTGATAAAGGCTAACACTAATCTCGTCAAAAGTGAGAAACTAAGCCTGAAATTAGTCATCTTGGTTGGTTAGGAAATATTTTTATTAATAATAATTAAGGTAGTATGGTGAAATGAATAGGTAGTTATAATTACGTTTGTAGTGGTATTCTATATATATCAGAAAAAGCCATATGGTAGATTCTACAGTCATCTTCTTAACGTAAAATAGACTCATTTACGAATATTCGATGATCAGGTTTCTTCGCAAAATATCGAACTTCTTCAAGTCGATGTCACGAAACCTTGAAAACTTCTGTTTTTAATATCCTGCATATGAAAAATGATTTTTTATTACATTTCTCAGAGTACTGTGACGTGTATTCGTACGACGAATAGTCGTTGACAGATTTGCGTGTTCTCTTTGACTACGTGTCAAGAAACGAATATCTATTGTTGCACAAATGAGCGAAGTGATTAGAATTTTAGATGAAGATGCTGTCAGAGTTGAAATTCCAACGCGTAAAACGAGTTGAAATATTGTGAGACACAGTCTTTAATAGTAAAGACTTAAAATAACTCGAAAGTGTCAGTCAAACGAGAAAGGATTTAGACATTTAGTTTCTTGCATGCATTATTTCCCACGAAAAGGGAAAAGAAATGCAAAGTGCACGGTGGTAGCAAAACGAGAACACGCTCCCACACAGAGAATTCTGTTGCTATGGTTGTAAGTACATGGCAAAACGCAGTTTGGCGAATCATATATAGCTTGAGTACCGAATTAGGCCATGCACCCTAATTTAGTCGTATTGAAGCAGCAGTTGGTTTTACGTGAAACATGGTAATTGGATCAGATTATCAGAGGAACAATTAAGCAACTGGCGTTCTATATTCGTGCGAAATAATGATGCAAAATTTTGGAAAATCTGCAGAGGGTAGAGGAAAATAATAAATTGGTGATTTAGCGATTTAGAAGTTAAATTAAATAAGAAATTTTGGGAAGTTGGTTTATAAAATAATGTATAATATACAGGAAATTAATATACAAGAAATAAAATAGAAAAATTATTATAGCAATATTAGTCAATAAAGAAGACTGAATAAACAAGTGATTGGAAGAGTTTAAATTTAAATTCGTCAGAATAATTAATTATTTTAAAGAATAAAAAGTCGACTGGTCTTCCACTCAAAATCTTATTTGTAAAAGTAGAAATTAGAGCAATCCTTTGAATCTAAATTTTCGTTTTGCGAATACGAACACGATGCTCTCTTTTTTTAAACAAATCACCATCATCTCCATTAAACGAGTCATTTCCTCGTCTCAGATTTAAGCAGAGAAACGTTGCTTTATGATTTACATCTGTACTCGTTATACATCTACTACTATACGATGAATATTAGGTCACTGCGTTCATTGTTGCATTTTGAAATGCAGCAAATATCCATAATTGCCGTTTAATATCTACATTGCGTGTATTCACTGGCGAGGAATATGCATGAGGAAAGTTCTATGGTATCGTTGAGTCTTCGATCACGGATATCGCCACGGATAAACATTAATACAGTATAGTCGGACAATTAACAAAATACATGCGCTGTTACGAAACGCTCGAAAAGTTGGATCGAACCCCGAAGAGAGTAGGAAACTATACCACTGACACACAAGTAACATATCGTAATTACGTAAGTAAAGAAACTACTTTTTCTTCCGTAACAAGTAACAAGAAGAAATCGTGAGTCACGTAGCAAACATTGAACACCGGTCGATGAATTTTTGTGAAATAGAGCCGATTTTTCGTGCAACGGAAAGTTATTTTCAAACATGCATACCGAAAAATATTGCAGGGGGAAATTGTATTGGAATAAGCGAAGTAATAGGAGCAAATTTTTCCATATTTCACAAACTACGTTATTTATAATTTCATATTTATATAAATAATCATAGGTTTCTTGCAGGTTGTAAATATGGAACGATTTTATTTTACACAATTTTCGCGTGGTTGTGTCTAAATACGTATTTGGTATGGTAATAGAAAAAATAGATAAAGTGGATTTATTAATTCGGAAATACCTCACGAGATAGTCTAGGAGAGACCCACCGCTTTTCAATTTCAAGAAATATATATTCGGATATATAAAAATAAAAATATTCAGTTAATAAAGAGAAATATTATCAACAGACTCCAATCATTTAATTTTAAGAAAGATATTTAGATAAATAGAACTAAAGGTATTCAGAAGCAATCTCGGGTAAAATAAAATTATTAAATTATTAATATTAAATTAAGTCGATTAATGAAATAAAATAAACGACAAGCTCACGTGTATAATCTTTGTTTAAATAAAATATATCGGTAATGTGGATCTACTAAGTATAATATATCGAGAAGGTAGATTTGCTGAGTAAAATATATCTATATCGATAAAATAAATTTATTAAATAAAATATCAATTGTATATTAAATATATTAACAAAGTAGATTTATCAAATAACATAGGTTCGCAAAATTGATTAAATACATGAAATGTATAATACGAATTATACATTTCATGTTATACGGTAGTTAAGTACCTGTATAAAGATTGGAAATTTGTTGATAAGTATTGAAATAAGAAATGCAAAATAGTTCGCGATTTGCAGGTAGTAATTAATAGTCACATCGTGAGTCATACGTTTCAACAGTTATTGTTTCACCATCATTATAGATCGTGAATTGCATTACACTGTTCCAAATTCCACTTCTTCTCCTTTTTCAACCGAAGCTTCCGAGCAACAGTGTAATTGCTTGTACTTCTGCATAATTATTAGCTGTCTACAATAGTTGTTTAGCGATGTTAAATTACTGTGTCAAGTTATCATAATTGCAAATCAGTGGAAACTTCGCTATTCGAATTAATAGGAAGTTATTATTTGGATTGGCTATTCTTCAAGTAGAGAACTCGTTTTTATCATAATAATGGCGATTATCTTATACTGCTCGGAGAACGATATTAACACTGAAACTACATTAATAGGGTCAAAGTGACTTTTATTTTTGCAATTTAAGGAAAACATTTACGTCTATTCAAGATACAATAGCGATTATACGTATCTGTTTATCTTGATATCACCATAATTATCATCATGTATGTATAATATATTTAGTTACTTATTATAGATCAGTAATTTCAGTGTTAAGAATCATAAGAAGATAATAAACATATATTAAAATAATTTAAATTTAAATTAATATATATTTATTATTCTTTGATTGTTTGTAAATTTCACATTATTTTTTCTCGATAAATCGTAAAAATTTTTAATACTCGTGTTACATGTCGAATTATATTACATTAAAATTGCCTTTCTCTACCTCTCTTGCCATTTTTTCTCGTTCCCTTTCAATAAGTTTAGTATCCCATGCCATTACTCCAAGTGCAATATAATCCCGATGTTACTATAAAACAGTGAAAATATATTCGGATATAATAGAACATTTGGATAGCAGGTGTTAATACAAAGGAAATTCCATTGTTCTTTTATCACGTTTAATCGCATAGTTTTCGATGACGTTACTTATCTGTGAGTGCCTTTCACGATTATTCTTGGTATTGTCTTACACGTTTCTCTAACTTAATATAGCACGAGGTGGATTTAGGAGTGGTTTGTGCTAATTCTTCTGTCGTTTTTTATAAAATTCCGAAAGATAAGCCATTACGACATGTGACCTAACGATGGAGGTCGCGTGATCTAAGTAATCCTCCTAGGATCTTGATATATGAGAGATTAGACGATGGTGGTGCAGATCGTCAGAGATACATATATACAAGACGTATTCACCAATTGCTCACGTGCAGTGTCTTGAATTTCATTGGTTCGAGCCATAAGGAATTATTATTCATTCACACCGACTTTTATTGAACCAAGTCCACGTTATTAAATTTTCTTTCATTTATTAAGTAACTTTCCAATTTCTGTTTCGAACTTTCCAATGATTTTTCAGAAGAATTATCTTGTTTCGGTAATATTCGATAATATTACTGTTCATTAAAATAACTCTTAGACTTCATCCGTGTCGCGAATATAATTATTAAAAATACAACTTTGAAATATGACAATTAAAAATAAATAAAGTTGTTAAAATTGTTCTTCGAAATAGACTTATGTCCCACTACGTCTTACTGCCATAAAGCTATGTAACAATTAAAAATATAATATTGGAAATATATAGTAATACTATAATAGGAAATATTTGGTAGATATATAGTACTAAATAGATAGAGAATCTGCAAAGTTCCGTTACGATTCAGTATCGGAACATTCGAATCGATTTTCTGGTTTATTTTTCCTGTTTGCCTCGAAAATCCTGATGAAGTATAGCGATGAACCGATTAGAAGGAGAATTTCTTGAAAAAGTTCACGCGAATTCATCCGTCTCGATCAACCGTTTAAAACAAAAGATGATGGATGATCGAAAGTTGAAGCTTGCGTTGTTAGCATAAATCGAATACAATTTTAAAACGGAAGGTTTATAAATCGGAGACGTTAAACGAAAATGATTGACAGCATGAACGTTTATTTTCCTTCGTTTTCGTTTCGCGTTTTCGCTATTTTCGTTACGCCTCGATCACCGACGTATTGCACAACTCTATGTGGAAAAGGTATCGATCTTCTGCAGGTGAAACCTCCTTGGCAATTACAAATATTGACGGTGCCACTAAGATACTGTCGATACTGTACCGAGGGTATAACGATGAATAGATACTGACGGGATAAAAGAAAAGAATTCATTTCCAAGGAAGATACTATCAGCAATCAGACCGTTGAAATAATTCGTTTCATGCTAAAAGATCAAGATTTTGCCTCGAGATATCGCCGTTATGTAGTAATTGACATATGAAAAACAGGGAGAAAAAAAGGAGAAAAGAAATTCGAAGGTTCCAGTTGAAAAATAGTAAGCCATAAAACTAGAACGAGTATCATTACTGAATAATTGATTTTTATGTAATTATAATAGCTCGACATACACATGTTAGGTATATGTGAGAAGATAGCGTGCTTCTTGTCGATTGAGATTGATTTTCTAAACGATTTTTTCACATCTCGTTACATTGTAGCGCATTATGCAACAACATGACACGATGTTAATATAGTGACGTTTAAATTCGCAGTGATATGAAGAAGAAAAGTATTAGCAAGAATATCACAGATTGTAAAATATTATTGCGAAATTTAAATTCAACTGCGATAGAAAAATATTTAAGAACGTAACATTTATTTATACCATTTTTATTTATAGTATAATGTATTTACGTATAATATCTGTAGAGTAAACATCGAAATGAATAGGAACATAGTATAGTAGAATTAGATTATTGAAATTAGTTTAGAAACAGGTTTATTTAGGTAATCGATTTTTCTTATAATCGGTAGCAAATTTTGAATTAGGTCGTGAATCAATTAAAACAATTTACAAGTGCAAGTAGTTTTTGTGCGAAAGGGAACGTATTTAATAAGAAAAATTTGTGATAAAAATTTAAATATCGTTTTTAAATACCGATAAATCGACTGTTGTCAATAATAGCAGAACATTTGTACAGCAGCTACTACTCTTGTCCTCCTATCCATTGTAATGCAATGTCGAATGCATTTACAGCTTTGCTTCCTATTGAAATAGTATACGAATTAGTGCTGCATCCCGTTATATCATTCGTGCCAACCAGTGGTGAAATGATATCATCATTCATGGTTTAGTATCTTGAATTATTTTTGTCCGTATTTATTCACGACACTCGTAATAGTGTACAAATCCAGATACGTTACGCGCTAAGTTTTCTAATCCATGATTAATTCCAATTTTTCAATGGAAGTTTAGTACATACTTTGGATCCAGAAGGTATTTGCATCTTTACTGAAATAAAACCCAATATTTATTTGTCCAAAGGCATCTGCACATTTTCAATGACTTGAAAAATAAATGGTCTCGAATCATTTCATCGTTTTCATTACTTCGGTAATAAACGAGTGAGACATTCATCATCATCATATCCGTTATTATCATACCGTCATTGTTATCAAAATTATCGTCATCATATTTGTCACGGTGATAACATCGTTATCTTTGAAAACGTCAGTATGATATTCGTCACTACGATTTCATCAGTCATATCATAATCGTCATCGTGATATTCGTCGTCGCGATATCATAATTGTCATCACATCCGTCATCATAACATCGTTATTATACTTTTATTCGCTATCAAGATGCGATCAACGTATTGATCATATTCGTTACCGTGATATCATCGTTGTTATATATATATATATAGTCGTGATATTATCAGTTACATCATAATCACTATCATGCTATTCGTCATCGCGATATCACAATTGTCTTCGTGTAACGTCATCATAACGTCATAATCATCATTGTCACATTCGTCACTATGATACCATCATCAGTATCATAATATCCTTCATCGTAAGATTACCGTCATTATCATCATCGTTATTCCAATTTTGGATTTTACTTATTACAAAAGAACAATGACGTATACTTTAACCACAACTTATTCTTTACTAGTCTAGAAAGGCATATCGTTTCTGTCGAAATTTTTGAAAAACTGGCGGGTCAAAGAGGGTGAGTGACGTAGTTTGGTAATACGATTTCTTATATGAGATTGATTTTGGTTCTAAACTAAAAATATTTTCCTACAGTCATCATATCTGGCATCGTAACTTCGTCGTCACATTCTTATTCATCAAGATCTTATTCATTATCATCGTATAAGTCACTATGATATCATCGTCGTCAAAATTATCGTCACCATATTTTGAGCAACATCACGATCACTATCACGATATTCGTCATCGCGATATCACGTTCGCGTTGACGTCAAATTCACGACACGTGGTAAATCAGCTCGCGAGGCACGGTATTGGCAGACGCCTGTATAAAGTAGAGCAAGCTCGCAAACAGTCTGAGAAAACGCGTAATTGAATAAACGGAAGAATTTTTCCAGAAAGTTCCTCCCTTTTTTACTCGCGATCCTCTTAAGTCGACTTTCTCGCCTGTAACAGAGAGGCACGGAGATATTGTCGCAACGAAGCCGACGTTACGGCCGAGAAATACGCGTCCGATCCGTTGACCCCGATGTCTCCGGACTGTGCAAGAAGGGGACAAAGCCTCGTGCAAGAAGCCACCGCGTACCGGGACAGGGCCGTCTCAGCCATAGTCACGAGCGCCAAGGCGTCGTTAGGACAGAGCTGCCGTCGTCCAGTGGAAAACGAATTAACCGTAATTAAGCGCGGCGGCAGTAGGTTAAAAGACAGAACAGCCATGGCTAACCTGCCATCTCGCGACATCTGATAAACTTGCTCCACTTTCGAAGGGTCGGGATGACCGAAGGCAGCACGTTTGCTATGAGTCAAGCTGCCTCCGCGGATCAGCGTTCACTGCCGTCGGGGTCATCAGTGACTGGCACTCGGTTTGCTTGTGGCTATGTGCTGCTGGTCACTCACGATCGCAGGATCAACAGTGGAACTACTGGACAGGTTTCAACGATGTTTTCGATATTTTATTCTTGGAATTTTACCGACAGTCCGCCGCACCTTTTGGCCAAGCTAACGAGTGGTTCTTGTTCAGGAAATGCCATTGTGCGTATGTATTCGTTCTCCTCGTGTCATCGAAATTAGGAGTGCTTGCTAGTGGTGACTGGAAATGGCAAGATTGCATTGTATCTGCCAATAGAAGTCTCTGTTTTTGGATATTTTGTTCTTGTATCTTTCGACAAGAGTGGTACTGACTTTTGCTCGCATAGACATAGTAATTATATGTAATATGTGTATTTATTTTCATCGTATCACTTTGATTATTGGCAATCTAGGTTGATAAGGTTCACGATATAACTAGCAGAGAAGTCCAAATTGCTTCGGATATTTTACTCTCATTTTATTCAGATGGGAATATGATTATACCCGTGAAACAAATTAAGGAACGCAGTAATTTTCATTGGAGAAATGAATTTTTATACCATCGTAATGTCACAAAGAAAGGATGATTAGCTTGTGCTCATTTGGAAGCTCAAGGTCTCTACTTATACACGCGTAAACAGACAGTTTCTCTATTTTGCATATGTAAACAGACGGCAATTTTTTCACTAAAGAGAGAAAAGCCGAAGCTAATTTATTCTCACCTTGCTCACGAAGGTATCATCAATCGTTTATGTATAGCGTATTTATGTATTCGTTAGAGGTTGTCAGTTCTAGTGTTAATAGAGGCATTTAATTTGAATAATTGGTAATATTTATAAGATTTTCAGAAGCATCACTGTTACCATGATTTTATGTGTTTTATGGGAAGATTAGAATGTATAATTATGTCTTACGAGGATCGACAGTTTGGACTCCGCGATAATGAAGAAAACCAGCGTGTTTTCGCTTAGGGTGATGAAGAATAGCATGTCGTCTAGTTTTTCGCGGTGAAAAGTATCACGTTCTAGTAATCCATCGCGAAAAGTAGCAAGGGAAATGATATGTTTCGCTCGTAACTATGAAAAATATCAGATGGCGACGAAGAATAGCATATTGTACCTCTCCGCGATAAAAATTATCACGTTTCTACAGTCTACGATGAAAATTAGCAAAGTTTGCTTCTAGCTGT
This sequence comes from Eufriesea mexicana, assembly GCF_001483705.2. Classification (NCBI taxonomy): domain Eukaryota; kingdom Metazoa; phylum Arthropoda; class Insecta; order Hymenoptera; family Apidae; genus Eufriesea; species Eufriesea mexicana. Next base: position 147,294 of record NW_016908248.1, on the reverse strand, counting down.
AGAAAATAACACGTTGCTCCTTGCTGTGAAAATAGCCTAACATTCTGCTGGATAAATTGAAAGATGGACGTTCACGAGTTCAGCCCACCATTCCAACTTTCCGTAATCGTTACAGTCTAATTCATTTGAAGATAAAGGAAGGCAGTTTAAAGATTTATCAATTTATTATTCACCTCCTTATGATCATCTGAAACTGTAGGATCCTTTTGGAACTTGTCTAATAGCTATCAGAGGTATCCATCGACAGAAACATGCCACTATACTCCACAGTACTCTAAATATAATACACTCCATGACGAATCGACAGTCGAGTTTATTAGCATGATGGATATTAGACGTGCTAATTATCAGTGACAAATTGATACGTGTTTGCTTTGAGAGACAAATGAAGCATGCTACTTTTCACTGCACCTGTTAGTTTCTAATATCTTCAACCGTATTCGTAAATTAATCAAACAAGATCGATCAAACAAGACACTTACTCTGACGTCGCGAGCAAAATAGTCGACAGTCAAGGTGTTAACTCTGTATTTACTTCAAGCTTGTTTGAAGAGTTCGTTACGTATCGAATAATAGATGTGCAAGCGTGTAATTCAATTGTTACGATTCAGACTCTGTTCTGTTGATTTGATCAGTAAAACCGAGGTGCTACAGAGATTCAACGCGATCCCAAAGTTAGGTTTTGACCAGTCCTGTTGTTGGACCAGTTTGATATTCCGTGAAGTTCTATTATCGTGTCTGAAATCTTTTATAATGCGCTACCCTTATATGCGGAAATTTGGAACAATGGAATGGTCTGCGAGATTGTCTCATGCAAAACATGAGAAGGGTTCTGTCCAATCTGATGTATACTGTCTTTACATCTTGTTTATGCTAAATGTTGGTATCCTCTTCACCTAGAAAAGCTCGAATGACTAATTTATGACGAGTGGTACCTTAACTTAATTTCTCTGAAGGACAAGTAGCAAGCTTAACTCTTCGTGGTTAGGCTGATTTTTGAGATTAAAAACTGCCCCACCTTTTGCTCAGCTTATTATGCACGATGGGATATGTTTTGACTCATTTCAATGACTCACTGAAAACACTAGTTGCGTGATGGGATTGCGTATGTCCCAATCTGTTATTCTGTGCAACTTGGGTTTTTATTTTCTTTAAAAACGTCGTATGCCTGAAAGAGTTGGAGAGCACTCTGTGTTTTATCCGATATAGCTGGCACTTAGAAAGTGTTTTACGAACACACGTGTGTCTGTGGGATTGTGCTGTCGACGTCTGATCCACGCTCTGTAACTGGTACATCTGTGGATATGACCGTTTGTCGGTCCTTTGTAATTAGGTCCAAGTGTCAGCACGTGTTGTTCTCGTCCCTTGGATTCTGAGGAAAGTTAGGACATATCTGTTTCATGTTTTTGGGCAAAAGAGGTCAGGTCCTTAGACAGTTGTTAAAGCTTGACGTTTCTCCAGGTCGTAGGCTAACTAAAAATGATAATTCTAAAGAATAGCCAATGTCTAACAACCTGTTTCACCTGTAGGATATGCTACCCTCACAGATACTCTGAAAACAATGCGAAGGAATTCTTGTTTATCTGTCAAGGATTAGCTACAAATTGACATGATGATTTTTCATAATGATCTGAAAGTTAGGGATGCATAATAACTGCATCTAGGATTTTTGTAACGTATTATTACATGATAATGATATGAGCAGGGGGAAAATGAGATTTAAAATATAGAAGAGAACAAACAAAATCGCAAGCTTGTCCCTGTGTCAAGGGAGCTATTTCGTTAAGTAGATGCTGCAACCAAACGATGAGTGGGATAACTACTTCAGGGTAGTGTCGTAAAACAATGAAATCACGGTCATTCCTTTGTTACCCCGCATTAATGAGTGACTCGTTAATTTCCATTCTTACAATTCATGAAATTCTTTCATTATGTCCTGTCTTCGTAAAAACAAAACCAAGTAAGAACCTAACTTTCATCACCTTCTACCATAAATACGTGGAGCTATTCCAAGTTGTTACGACTCTCTGTCGGGTGTATGCTGAATTATTCTCCTCACAGGTTGCTTATAGGTTAGGTGACACTCCATACTAAGGTTAATTCTAATCACGATGGATTTTCCATGGTCTACCATGTCGTTTTCATCCATCCTCTCTTATCCAGTCGCGATTTTTTTGTAAAACATCTCGGAATGCATTGTCTTGGCCCTCTGTCAGGTGTAGGCTGAGTTATTTTTCTCACAGGTTATTTCTAGGTTAGGTTGCACTACCGCAACGGATTAATTCTAACCTCAATGGATTTTCGATAGTCCACCATGTCGTTTTCATCCGTTTCCACTGTAATCCATCGCAATTTTTTCTTGAAACATCTCGGAATGCGTTGTCCTGGCCCTCTGTCGGGTGTAGGCTGAATTATTTTTGTCACAGGTTATTTCTAGGTTAGGTTACACTACCCCAACGGGTTAACTCTGACCTCTTTGGATTTTCGATGATTTATCACGTCGTTTTCATTCGTTTTCTCTCATCCATTCGCGATTTTTTCTTTCATCAAGCAACGAGATGTCTCATAGGTTACGAGGGAACCTAGATAACCCAGCGAGGAGAAAGTTACGAGCTTTTTCTTTCGGTTATTGTCGTAAGGCAACCGTTTAAATTGAGGTCTAGTCGCTTCGGTAATGCGAGTATCATTAGGGTATTTTTTCGCTGGTAGCAAAGTGGAAATTCCTTTTTTATTGAACAATTTTCTATCGATTACGAGATGCGTTCAGGTTAGATTCATTATTTGATACCTTTGATCGCCGCTCGCGACGAAAAGTGGATCTTATACGTGACTCCATAAGGATGAGGATGCAAAACCACTGCTTCGTTGACCAGTTTGATATTCCGTGAAGTTCTATTATCGTGTCTGAAATCTTTTATAATGCGCTACCCTTATATGCGGAAATTTGGAACAATGGAATGGTCTGCGAGATTGTCTCATGCAAAACATGAGAAGGGTTCTGTCCAATCTGATGTATACTGTCTTTACATCTTGTTTATGCTAAATGTTGGTATCCTCTTCACCTAGAAAAGCTCGAATGACTAATTTATGACGAGTGGTACCTTAACTTAATTTCTCTGAAGGACAAGTAGCAAGCTTAACTCTTCGTGGTTAGGCTGATTTTTGAGATTAAAAACTGCCCCACCTTTTGCTCAGCTTATTATGCACGATGGGATATGTTTTGACTCATTTCAATGACTCACTGAAAACACTAGTTGCGTGATGGGATTGCGTATGTCCCAATCTGTTATTCTGTGCAACTTGGGTTTTTATTTTCTTTAAAAACGTCGTATGCCTGAAAGAGTTGGAGAGCACTCTGTGTTTTATCCGATATAGCTGGCACTTAGAAAGTGTTTTACGAACACACGTGTGTCTGTGGGATTGTGCTGTCGACGTCTGATCCACGCTCTGTAACTGGTACATCTGTGGATATGACCGTTTGTCGGTCCTTTGTAATTAGGTCCAAGTGTCAGCACGTGTTGTTCTCGTCCCTTGGATTCTGAGGAAAGTTAGGACATATCTGTTTCATGTTTTTGGGCAAAAGAGGTCAGGTCCTTAGACAGTTGTTAAAGCTTGACGTTTCTCCAGGTCGTAGGCTAACTAAAAATGATAATTCTAAAGAATAGCCAATGTCTAACAACCTGTTTCACCTGTAGGATATGCTACCCTCACAGATACTCTGAAAACAATGCGAAGGAATTCTTGTTTATCTGTCAAGGATTAGCTACAAATTGACATGATGATTTTTCATAATGATCTGAAAGTTAGGGATGCATAATAACTGCATCTAGGATTTTTGTAACGTATTATTACATGATAATGATATGAGCAGGGGGAAAATGAGATTTAAAATATAGAAGAGAACAAACAAAATCGCAAGCTTGTCCCTGTGTCAAGGGAGCTATTTCGTTAAGTAGATGCTGCAACCAAACGATGAGTGGGATAACTACTTCAGGGTAGTGTCGTAAAACAATGAAATCACGGTCATTCCTTTGTTACCCCGCATTAATGAGTGACTCGTTAATTTCCATTCTTACAATTCATGAAATTCTTTCATTATGTCCTGTCTTCGTAAAAACAAAACCAAGTAAGAACCTAACTTTCATCACCTTCTACCATAAATACGTGGAGCTATTCCAAGTTGTTACGACTCTCTGTCGGGTGTATGCTGAATTATTCTCCTCACAGGTTGCTTATAGGTTAGGTGACACTCCATACTAAGGTTAATTCTAATCACGATGGATTTTCCATGGTCTACCATGTCGTTTTCATCCATCCTCTCTTATCCAGTCGCGATTTTTTTGTAAAACATCTCGGAATGCATTGTCTTGGCCCTCTGTCAGGTGTAGGCTGAGTTATTTTTCTCACAGGTTATTTCTAGGTTAGGTTGCACTACCGCAACGGATTAATTCTAACCTCAATGGATTTTCGATAGTCCACCATGTCGTTTTCATCCGTTTCCACTGTAATCCATCGCAATTTTTTCTTGAAACATCTCGGAATGCGTTGTCCTGGCCCTCTGTCGGGTGTAGGCTGAATTATTTTTGTCACAGGTTATTTCTAGGTTAGGTTACACTACCCCAACGGGTTAACTCTGACCTCTTTGGATTTTCGATGATTTATCACGTCGTTTTCATTCGTTTTCTCTCATCCATTCGCGATTTTTTCTTTCATCAAGCAACGAGATGTCTCATAGGTTACGAGGGAACCTAGATAACCCAGCGAGGAGAAAGTTACGAGCTTTTTCTTTCGGTTATTGTCGTAAGGCAACCGTTTAAATTGAGGTCTAGTCGCTTCGGTAATGCGAGTATCATTAGGGTATTTTTTCGCTGGTAGCAAAGTGGAAATTCCTTTTTTATTGAACAATTTTCTATCGATTACGAGATGCGTTCAGGTTAGATTCATTATTTGATACCTTTGATCGCCGCTCGCGACGAAAAGTGGATCTTATACGTGACTCCATAAGGATGAGGATGCAAAACCACTGCTTCGTCCAAAGAAGATAATGATGACTGTCTGGTGGGCATCTGCGAGCGTTTATTCATCATCGGTTTTTACTATCCGGGACTGTAATTACCACAGAAACACGTTACAAACGAATGGATGAAATGCACGTGGAATTAATAGAGAGACCACCCGTGTTGAACAGATGGGAACCAATCCTGTTACACGATGATGCTAAACTTGGCGTGTCGAAAAGGACTAGAGTCTCTCGGATTATCATTACAAAATGAAATTTATTTCATCGATGCAAACACTGCAATGATCGTAACACGAAATTTTGTAGTTCCTATGTCTCCAATCTCGCAACCATAAATTTCCAATCTTTTTTCTGGATATTCAAAATATCTAAGAAGAGAAATATATTACTGTGACGTGTAGAATTTATGATAACGACGTTGGAAGTATTTTTCAATTCTATAGTGAGTGGAATAACGAAATTAATCTGTCATTGGATAAACGTAACGATTTTTAATGGATATATTATGAGAAATTCACAGTAATGATCAGAAATAATTATCCGTGTTTCAAGAATAACGAGAATAAATACCGTAATAATAATAAATTAAATCAATTAAAGGATAAAGGTCTAATTTTTTTTAATAATTCAACAGGCTAAATTGGCTGGTTTCCACAGTGACGAGTTTTTGTGCGATAACGTTATATTAATTGCTGATTCTTTTTAATTGTCAAACGCGTTTAATTAAAGTATTCAGGGAAATAATTAAGATATTTTTAATTTGTCCGACATAATTAACTTGTCGTACAAAACAATATTAAACCGTGATATGTAAATCGGAGACAGGAGTGAGGCACGACAATTCATCTAATTAGCTTCGAATATTATTTTTTGTCTCTAGGTGTCGCGAATAAATTATCGTAAATTATTACAAATATTTTACAATTAAAGAAAACAGAAATATATCGTGTTCATATGTACATTTAAGGCATAGCGCTACCACAAGGACACAAGAAATTTATTATCGTTTCCGAAAATTAATTAAACGCCAGAGAAACCTATTCTAAAATATTTCTCAATATTATATACATATTTAACAAAAATTTGCATACAGCGGAAAAATAATTTAGGAGCAGAAAACCCCGTGTTATAGCGTTTTCACAGCGTTACAATTCTCATATTCTCAAATTCCAATTGTCAGAGTAGCCTAAGTCACGTATACTTCGTTCCCCGCAGCAAATTTGCAAATTAGCAAATTAATTCAATTTTTCACTATTTTGCCAAAGCGTCAGTTCTATCGCCTTCGGATCTTTTCCCGCTTTCGCAATTGTTTTCGTAATCACGGAGATATCGGAAAGCACCTCTCACCGATCCAGTACCTCCTCGATCTCATCCGATTCGACAGGGTGATCCGAAGACTACAGAAGAAAAGGGAAGAGGGAAAAGGCGGCGAGGATCAGCGGTGCTTTCTATCAGCAGAAATTCGTGGCCCGAGCTAGCGATTACTCTTGTTTTTCAATCGAAAACCGGCGGATGTCTGCGGTGAGCCAATACTCGCGAATGCCTCGTTCTCGTGTCGCGTGTAATTGGATCGTCCTGAGAAAGTTCACTGACTTTCGGGCTCGCTATTCGGATCGGCAAGCTTCTCGCGCCGATCGCGGAGCCTGTTAGGTCCTCCGCGTTTCTTACGTCTGCATTCTCATGGTGTACAGATTCGCGGACAGAATTTGCCCTGGCTTATCCCCCTCCTCGATAGAACAGGCCGCTGGACGATGATCGAAGTAGCGCTTTCCTGAGGTCATGTGTAACATATGCGTCATCCTAGATGAGCCATCTTGTGTCCATTACCCTTTATAGCTAGGTATTAGCTCCCGGTATGTCCATTTTTAGCGTGCGCATTATTTTTCATATTATGAACTTGCCCTGTAACGCGTTATCGTTGTCAGGCTTATTTGGATTGGCAGAGCAGGGAATGGCGTGGTTGATAGGTTGGTATCGACGAGCATGATGGCGTTTCACGTGGAATTAATTCTGGAATTAGCTTGAATCTCGATTATTTCATGTATTATAATAATTTACCAGAAATTCTATTAAACTATTTTCACCGTTGAATTATTGTTTAATTTAAAAAGAATTTTTTCTCGAGAAAGTAGTATGGTGTGATAGATAGGTTGGTATCGGTAAGAGTGAAGGTGTTTGGCTAATAGTGTTAGAATTAGTTTTGGAATTATTCTGGATTTTAATTAGAAAATTAATGTAATAATTTATAGGAAATTACATTAAAATACTCTTATTATTCAATTATTTTTTGATATATGAAGAATTTGGTTGAGCGCAGAATTAATTTCGGAATTATCGCGACCCACCGTTATACACATAACAATAATATTTGTATAGACTGTATAGACACGCGCGAAATAATTCCTAGTAATTGATAACACGAAACATGAAAGTCTCAAGGACTTCGTTCCATCGCTTCCCAACACTCGACGCACCCGTGTCACACGAGTTTCTTCCCAGGAACTGCAATTCCAGCAACCAAACATCGCACGGTATCTCAAACACCGCATGCACCTGCTAATATCAGTCTTAAACAAAAACGACATTTCACGTGCACCAGGCTAATGCCATGTTTGCTTGCACGTTAAACAGAAGAACAGCTTTTACCGGTGGAACGTAACGCACTCTCACTGGGACCTCTGACCCTTTCACCGCGATGAAGCTACAGCCGGGAGTCGCTCTCGGTGCACACAATGGAGTTAGCACACCTGCGAGCGGATTCTCGCGAGGATGAACTGGTCTGCGTCGCGGTCGATCGTGACAAAACCGATCTCCCGTCCGATCTCTCGTCGATCACTGCTACAGGATCGATCTTCGTTTGCCAAAAGTTGCCGGCTGCTTTCGCGATCCACGTCGTCGTGGCCCAGAAACGTCGAAACATGATCGCGGCTTCTGCGGTGAATCACCATGCTCGCTTGCTCGCTCGCGTATTCGCTTACTCGTGCATCTCACTTGCCCGCAAAAAGTTTCCAAGCATTAGCGATTCCTTTTTCTCCTTTTTCCTCTATTTCCGTTTTTCATTTTTCCAATCCCGTGAAAATCGCTTGACTCTCGTTTCGTTATAACGAGCTTTATTTGTAATACCTCGAGGAATGAACCGTTACACGGGCGTTGTAGAAGCCGGACGAATCTTCTAGACTAAGTGCCTGACTTCCTTTGTTTCTTCGTAGGAAGTTGTTTTCCCTACTAATGTCCAATGGCGACACCCATCAGGGTTTCGGCAGAATACAAATGTATTATACACTCGACAAACCCATTCACTGCCAACTACCAGATATCTCGTAGTAAAAGTGTATGTACCAAGACTGCCAAGTTGTAGTTGCGATACTAGTTTAGATTGATTGCGATTGGTCACGGAATAAGTTTATTGGCGTGTGAGTTAGGAGTCGTTGGAATGTATGCACGATTTTTTTATTTTCGAATTACTGTAAATGTTATTTTAATATTTGCAGCTAGATACTATTAGATTTCCTGAAATTCCATGTCTTCTTTCAAATTTAATCTTGGCACCCAGGGCAAGACGCTCTAAATTTGTTTACCCCGCATTAATGAGTGACTCGTTAATTTCCATTCTTACAATTCATGAAATTCTTTCATTATGTCCTGTCTTCGTAAAAACAAAACCAAGTAAGAACCTAACTTTCATCACCTTCTACCATAAATACGTGGAGCTATTCCAAGTTGTTACGACTCTCTGTCGGGTGTATGCTGAATTATTCTCCTCACAGGTTGCTTATAGGTTAGGTGACACTCCATACTAAGGTTAATTCTAATCACGATGGATTTTCCATGGTCTACCATGTCGTTTTCATCCATCCTCTCTTATCCAGTCGCGATTTTTTTGTAAAACATCTCGGAATGCATTGTCTTGGCCCTCTGTCAGGTGTAGGCTGAGTTATTTTTCTCACAGGTTATTTCTAGGTTAGGTTGCACTACCGCAACGGATTAATTCTAACCTCAATGGATTTTCGATAGTCCACCATGTCGTTTTCATCCGTTTCCACTGTAATCCATCGCAATTTTTTCTTGAAACATCTCGGAATGCGTTGTCCTGGCCCTCTGTCGGGTGTAGGCTGAATTATTTTTGTCACAGGTTATTTCTAGGTTAGGTTACACTACCCCAACGGGTTAACTCTGACCTCTTTGGATTTTCGATGATTTATCACGTCGTTTTCATTCGTTTTCTCTCATCCATTCGCGATTTTTTCTTTCATCAAGCAACGAGATGTCTCATAGGTTACGAGGGAACCTAGATAACCCAGCGAGGAGAAAGTTACGAGCTTTTTCTTTCGGTTATTGTCGTAAGGCAACCGTTTAAATTGAGGTCTAGTCGCTTCGGTAATGCGAGTATCATTAGGGTATTTTTTCGCTGGTAGCAAAGTGGAAATTCCTTTTTTATTGAACAATTTTCTATCGATTACGAGATGCGTTCAGGTTAGATTCATTATTTGATACCTTTGATCGCCGCTCGCGACGAAAAGTGGATCTTATACGTGACTCCATAAGGATGAGGATGCAAAACCACTGCTTCGTCCAAAGAAGATAATGATGACTGTCTGGTGGGCATCTGCGAGCGTTTATTCATCATCGGTTTTTACTATCCGGGACTGTAATTACCACAGAAACACGTTACAAACGAATGGATGAAATGCACGTGGAATTAATAGAGAGACCACCCGTGTTGAACAGATGGGAACCAATCCTGTTACACGATGATGCTAAACTTGGCGTGTCGAAAAGGACTAGAGTCTCTCGGATTATCATTACAAAATGAAATTTATTTCATCGATGCAAACACTGCAATGATCGTAACACGAAATTTTGTAGTTCCTATGTCTCCAATCTCGCAACCATAAATTTCCAATCTTTTTTCTGGATATTCAAAATATCTAAGAAGAGAAATATATTACTGTGACGTGTAGAATTTATGATAACGACGTTGGAAGTATTTTTCAATTCTATAGTGAGTGGAATAACGAAATTAATCTGTCATTGGATAAACGTAACGATTTTTAATGGATATATTATGAGAAATTCACAGTAATGATCAGAAATAATTATCCGTGTTTCAAGAATAACGAGAATAAATACCGTAATAATAATAAATTAAATCAATTAAAGGATAAAGGTCTAATTTTTTTTAATAATTCAACAGGCTAAATTGGCTGGTTTCCACAGTGACGAGTTTTTGTGCGATAACGTTATATTAATTGCTGATTCTTTTTAATTGTCAAACGCGTTTAATTAAAGTATTCAGGGAAATAATTAAGATATTTTTAATTTGTCCGACATAATTAACTTGTCGTACAAAACAATATTAAACCGTGATATGTAAATCGGAGACAGGAGTGAGGCACGACAATTCATCTAATTAGCTTCGAATATTATTTTTTGTCTCTAGGTGTCGCGAATAAATTATCGTAAATTATTACAAATATTTTACAATTAAAGAAAACAGAAATATATCGTGTTCATATGTACATTTAAGGCATAGCGCTACCACAAGGACACAAGAAATTTATTATCGTTTCCGAAAATTAATTAAACGCCAGAGAAACCTATTCTAAAATATTTCTCAATATTATATACATATTTAACAAAAATTTGCATACAGCGGAAAAATAATTTAGGAGCAGAAAACCCCGTGTTATAGCGTTTTCACAGCGTTACAATTCTCATATTCTCAAATTCCAATTGTCAGAGTAGCCTAAGTCACGTATACTTCGTTCCCCGCAGCAAATTTGCAAATTAGCAAATTAATTCAATTTTTCACTATTTTGCCAAAGCGTCAGTTCTATCGCCTTCGGATCTTTTCCCGCTTTCGCAATTGTTTTCGTAATCACGGAGATATCGGAAAGCACCTCTCACCGATCCAGTACCTCCTCGATCTCATCCGATTCGACAGGGTGATCCGAAGACTACAGAAGAAAAGGGAAGAGGGAAAAGGCGGCGAGGATCAGCGGTGCTTTCTATCAGCAGAAATTCGTGGCCCGAGCTAGCGATTACTCTTGTTTTTCAATCGAAAACCGGCGGATGTCTGCGGTGAGCCAATACTCGCGAATGCCTCGTTCTCGTGTCGCGTGTAATTGGATCGTCCTGAGAAAGTTCACTGACTTTCGGGCTCGCTATTCGGATCGGCAAGCTTCTCGCGCCGATCGCGGAGCCTGTTAGGTCCTCCGCGTTTCTTACGTCTGCATTCTCATGGTGTACAGATTCGCGGACAGAATTTGCCCTGGCTTATCCCCCTCCTCGATAGAACAGGCCGCTGGACGATGATCGAAGTAGCGCTTTCCTGAGGTCATGTGTAACATATGCGTCATCCTAGATGAGCCATCTTGTGTCCATTACCCTTTATAGCTAGGTATTAGCTCCCGGTATGTCCATTTTTAGCGTGCGCATTATTTTTCATATTATGAACTTGCCCTGTAACGCGTTATCGTTGTCAGGCTTATTTGGATTGGCAGAGCAGGGAATGGCGTGGTTGATAGGTTGGTATCGACGAGCATGATGGCGTTTCACGTGGAATTAATTCTGGAATTAGCTTGAATCTCGATTATTTCATGTATTATAATAATTTACCAGAAATTCTATTAAACTATTTTCACCGTTGAATTATTGTTTAATTTAAAAAGAATTTTTTCTCGAGAAAGTAGTATGGTGTGATAGATAGGTTGGTATCGGTAAGAGTGAAGGTGTTTGGCTAATAGTGTTAGAATTAGTTTTGGAATTATTCTGGATTTTAATTAGAAAATTAATGTAATAATTTATAGGAAATTACATTAAAATACTCTTATTATTCAATTATTTTTTGATATATGAAGAATTTGGTTGAGCGCAGAATTAATTTCGGAATTATCGCGACCCACCGTTATACACATAACAATAATATTTGTATAGACTGTATAGACACGCGCGAAATAATTCCTAGTAATTGATAACACGAAACATGAAAGTCTCAAGGACTTCGTTCCATCGCTTCCCAACACTCGACGCACCCGTGTCACACGAGTTTCTTCCCAGGAACTGCAATTCCAGCAACCAAACATCGCACGGTATCTCAAACACCGCATGCACCTGCTAATATCAGTCTTAAACAAAAACGACATTTCACGTGCACCAGGCTAATGCCATGTTTGCTTGCACGTTAAACAGAAGAACAGCTTTTACCGGTGGAACGTAACGCACTCTCACTGGGACCTCTGACCCTTTCACCGCGATGAAGCTACAGCCGGGAGTCGCTCTCGGTGCACACAATGGAGTTAGCACACCTGCGAGCGGATTCTCGCGAGGATGAACTGGTCTGCGTCGCGGTCGATCGTGACAAAACCGATCTCCCGTCCGATCTCTCGTCGATCACTGCTACAGGATCGATCTTCGTTTGCCAAAAGTTGCCGGCTGCTTTCGCGATCCACGTCGTCGTGGCCCAGAAACGTCGAAACATGATCGCGGCTTCTGCGGTGAATCACCATGCTCGCTTGCTCGCTCGCGTATTCGCTTACTCGTGCATCTCACTTGCCCGCAAAAAGTTTCCAAGCATTAGCGATTCCTTTTTCTCCTTTTTCCTCTATTTCCGTTTTTCATTTTTCCAATCCCGTGAAAATCGCTTGACTCTCGTTTCGTTATAACGAGCTTTATTTGTAATACCTCGAGGAATGAACCGTTACACGGGCGTTGTAGAAGCCGGACGAATCTTCTAGACTAAGTGCCTGACTTCCTTTGTTTCTTCGTAGGAAGTTGTTTTCCCTACTAATGTCCAATGGCGACACCCATCAGGGTTTCGGCAGAATACAAATGTATTATACACTCGACAAACCCATTCACTGCCAACTACCAGATATCTCGTAGTAAAAGTGTATGTACCAAGACTGCCAAGTTGTAGTTGCGATACTAGTTTAGATTGATTGCGATTGGTCACGGAATAAGTTTATTGGCGTGTGAGTTATGAGTCGTTGGAAAGTATGCACGATTTTTTTATTTTCGAATTACTGTAAATGTCATTTTAATATTTGCAGCTAGATACTATTAGATTTCCTGAAATTCCATGTTTTCTTTCAAATTTAATCTTGGCACCCAGGGCAAGACGCTCTAAATTTTCCTCGCAGCGAATGGATTAATATGTATTGCTGTGGTCTTAAGCACTTGATCGGAAAAGCGCCATAAAAGAGAAAAGAAGTGAAAGCGAGTGGAAACGAGGAAAAAAAGACATATCGGGGAAAACGGTCGTCAAGGAACAGGTGACGAATGGGTCTGTACTCGTTTCGGTGACTGGGGGGTGAGGAGAATTTTATGGAAAATTTGGAAAAGCAGGGGACAGTTCGCTAGGAGAGGTAGAGTTGGTTCGAGTTTGGTAGTGAGAGTACGAAGAAAATGGCAAGCAGAATTATTTTAACTCTAAAATTACAATTCATAGCCTCTACTTTCATGTACCAATTAACACTAGAACTATCTAAACATAACTGTTGCAAGTTAGCTATGCCCATGCAACGATGAGGACAGGCCTGTTAGAGGTTGCAGGCCAATACCAACCTTTGGACATCAAGGGGCGGTTTTGGGGGTTTAAAAGGACCTGCTGTCCCTCGCAGCTCCTCACTCTCAGATCAGGAACAGTACAGTTTTATTTGTATATTGCATAAAGTACATTAAACCTTTATAAATACAATTGCTGTATAACTGAATACGGCTACTTCCCTGCACGTTAATCATTTGGATTTCCTTCACGAAATTTCCAACAATAACGAACATAGATAATAGTAATTTTAGTGGCACGCTGAAGATAAGTACCAATATGAAACGACATTAATTTTTTTAAAAGCTGGCATATGTTTTTAGTAATTGCAAAAAGGAAGATTCCTAGACTAGTGTTTGCGACTTGTTTGACAGTTGTAGCGTTAAACGTAAGACCAGACATCCTCTTCTAGTCACCGTGAGCGTACTCGAAAAGATTCTCGAGTCACGTCGAATTTTGCTCATCACCGTTGCAAGATCCCAGTCATACACCGCTTTCAAACTTTCCGTCCGCGGTGTACCCGTTCATTCACTCGCACGGCAATCCCTTGATACGTGCTGCTTCTCTCATACATCGAGGACAAGGAGAAACAGAGCCGTTGTAGCGGTGTCGGCACTGGCAGGACTGGATTGCAGCATGGAGCGAAGCGACCGTGTGAATTTATCATCGATCGCGGATAGAAAGGGAAAAAGGAGAGACCAGGAGGGAACCTTTCGGCTCTGGCTGCTGGCCCGTTCGTTGGGCCCGTTCGCTGGCCCGAGGATTCGCTTTCGTTTCACGACCAGCCACTCGCGAAGCGCAGCCATCGTCGATCGCGAAACACTTTCACGGTGGCCTTTCGCGATTCCTCCGTGGGATCCTCGTGGCTCCGACGCCGGATCGAACCATCTCGAACAGATCCTTCTTTCGATCGCCACTCGGATAACGCGCAGATCCGTGCCATGTGGGATCATGGTCGACTCGGGTCCATGGCTGAAAATGCAACCGAAAATGAAAACTTCCCCTTTCAAGGTGGATTGACAGAGCGTTGGTTGGCTTAAATTTTTGGGGATTTGCGATCGATGATTCGGAAATCATGAGATTGCAGTGAATTGGATCGGTGACGTGGACATCTTGAGATTGGGTTGAATTAGCTCGTTGATGCGAAGATTCTGAGATTTGGAGATTGGATGACTTGATCGTATGAAGATTTAAAGACTGGGTTGGGTTGGATCAATGACCCGAAGATTTGGATATTTGATTGGTGATTTTAAGAATTGAAGAGCGAATTGAATTAATGACATGGAGATTTTGAGACTGGGTTGAATTGGTTCGATGATGCGAGGATTCAGAGATTTAGAGATTCGATTGGCTCGATGATATGAAGATTAGATTGGCTTGATGATGTGGAGTATTTAGACAGTAGATTGGATTGGTTTGATAACCTGAAGATTTAGATATTTGATTGATGATTTTAAGAACTGGAGAGTGAATTGAATCAATGATATAGAAATTTGGATATTTGAAAATTGGATTGGCTTGATGATTTGGTACAATGACTTGGAAAATGGATTGAATCGTCGACGATATGGAGATTTGGAGGTTTGGAAATTGGATTGGCTAGATGATATGAAGATTAGATTGGCTCGATGATGTGGACATTTAGACAGTAGATTGGATTAATTTGATTACCTGAAGATTTGGGTATTTAATTGATGATTTTAAAAATTAGGGAGTGAATTGAATCAATGATATAGAAATTTGGATACTTGAAGAATGGATTGACTTGATGGTACAATGACTTGGAAAATGGGTTGGATTGTCGACTATATAGAGATTTGGAGGTTTGGAAATTGGATTGGCTAGATGATATGACGATTTGGAGAATGGATTGGATCGATGATATGAAGATTTAAAGACTGTTTTGAATTGGATTAGTGATTTGAATATTTGGATATTGAGTTGATGATTTTGTGATTTGGATGTTGGATTGATGATTTTGAAATTTGAAGAGTGAATTGGATGATATGGAGATTTGGAGATTGGATTTTTGAATGTTTATAAATTAGATTGTAAAATGGAAATTGTTATACGATTGGTTGCTCTAATTACAGAGATACGAGATGAAAGGGATATTGGATAACGAGAAAAATTGGATAAGTAATTATTCCTGTAATCTATATAACCTACCGTTCAATATCGGCAGTTTACAAAGACTCGTAACATTCCGTGTTCCGAATCTTTCAGTAGACCTTGTTAGACGTCAAGATCGCGACGCATGGCCAAACAATCGTTCCGCTACTTTATCGCAAACGATATGGTAAAATAACGTTTCAATTTGAAATTGCTACTGTCGCGATATATCCGCCGAGGAGATGGAATAACAACATTAAGGAACATTCTAACAGTCTGAAAGTCTTCTACGCCCACGGTGCTGGAACGCTTTCCGGCCTGACGTTTACCGTAGCGAAAGGCTCAAGAGTACTCTCGTTGCACTTGCGGAAGACGGATGGAAACTCGCGAGCTAGGCAAAAGTTATTTCGTGCCGAGAAAATTTGATTTCCTCGCGATGGAAGAATTAACTTTGACTGCTTCTCGGTCCATGTAAATCTCTTCGGGACAGTTGGACGCGTTTAAAGAGCCGTGGCATTTTAAAGGACCCAGGAAGAAAAAGTAATCACTTTATTGATATAAGCTTTTGTCGTTTATTTAAACATATTGTAAATTATAAAAGGCAGTGTTCAGATTTTTTCAAATATTCCCTGATTTAGGTCTTCAACGTTATATCGTTCTGAATTATCTCTTTTTCAAAATGGCCTATCAATGTGCAGGATACCAACCGAATGATGTCAGTGAGAGAAAAAGACTAAAAAGGCTTGTAGCTATATCATATTCCTTAGGTATTGACGTTCAGACATTTCAGTTTTTGTGAATATTATCAAAATGGCAGCTATTTATAGTTCATTTGTGGAATTTTCACAAAAGGTTTCTACGTTTTCTATTAATATTCTTCAATGTTGTTAATTGCTTTTTAAAAATCGAACATCAGTGTCTAATAAATGTTATGGTAAAGATATCTGCGAAGTTTTACACAGTTAAGATGCATAATCGTTTGATTAGGGTTCTGTCATTAAATTCTGCGAAGGAACCACTGAGTCCATCATCAAAATCACCATCACCACCATCGTAAAAATCACTCAATGAGATTTTATTTGACATAAGTTTGTTCAAATAACCGGATCCGAGCTGAACATACCGTACACCGAAGGTTCTCATAGTAATCATATAATCAATAACATGGGACACAATTCGACTCGTATTTTAGGAAAAAATGACAAGAATAATGTACAATTTTCTATGCAAATGAAGCTGTTTCACAATCTAAACTTGACTTAGAAATTACTCAAGGCAGCAAGACTGGCTTAATGGTTAGCTTGACGGTGTCGATTGCGAATTCTCTGCGGTTTCTCAGTTTTCTAAAATTTCTAGGCTACATATCGATCACTGGTTTGCTGATTGTTTACTGGATATGGATTTTATGACAATCAACAGCTCGTTGCAGTCGACGTGATTTTTTTTTATAATTTCGTAAAATCAGTAATAATTTAGAAATACTAATAATTAAAATTCAGAAGATATTTCGTGCACACTGATTTAACATTTCTTCAATCGTCACAGATAT
This sequence comes from Eufriesea mexicana, assembly GCF_001483705.2. NCBI lineage: Eukaryota > Metazoa > Arthropoda > Insecta > Hymenoptera > Apidae > Eufriesea > Eufriesea mexicana. The sequence goes on along the minus strand of NW_016908248.1, from coordinate 130,068 downwards.
AATTTATCAGTCAGTTTATGCGTATCAAAATTGCAACAATTAATAACGATAAATTAATATCAATCTTAACCTCTTGCACTATGATTTAATCATCCTAACTTGTGCATTGTAAAATGATTTAATTTTAACTATCTATTATGTATCTATTTTATTCGCTATAAAATTATACAAATTTGGATGTTGAAATATAATGTTCGATATGATTTTACTATAATCCGAGTGTAATTGATTTTTATGAGGTTTAGCATGAAAAATTCGCGAGTTAGGTTCGTTATCGTAGTATAAGTGGTAAAAATAACGATATATAGAAAATCAAATAAAACAATTCGCGAGAAAATTCTATCATTGGAAGATCGATTGCACGAATATTGGAAGAAAAATAGCGAAGACAAATTTTTAAACGAAATTTAAAAAATCAGCCATTTAGACCACGGTTGTCCATTGGTTGCTCTATAGACGAACGCAAACGGTAATTCCACGTGATACCACCATGTACCGGCAAAAGAGACCGTGTCGAAAGCATGGTTAAAGTGGCGCCATAACTGCACACTTAGGCGCTCCGGGTACCGCATTCCTCGTGTTGGAGACTTTAGACGGAAGACCGGTGCCTTCGGCGCCGGAAAAGCTAATGGCGCGTTGTTTCGCGAGCAGACACTGACCTGGCTCTTCTGCCGCTACCTTTAGTCTACCTGTGGAAGGTGGAAAAAGCGCGGGACGCGGCGGAGTGGCTTGTAAACGCGACCTTGGCTAACTTGTCCCACGTTGTCCCAACCCGTCCTCTTCGAGGACGCGCATGTATGACGAGCTGAAGACATTCGTACGCAGGAAACGGTGGTCGCTTTGCTGCTCTCGAGTGTCGTCTGAGAGCGTGACAGAAACGTCTGCAGATGTTATCGTCTTCGGAACTCGTGTCAAACTCTCGCTCTCGATGTCTGACAGCTTCTCTCGTCTCTTCCCACGTATTTCCACGTATCTCGTCGCTTTCCACGTCGTTCCACTGGCTGGAGAACTTCTTTCCACATCCTTTCACATCTCTCCTAGCTTTTCACGTCTTTCCATATCTTTTCCACGCCTTTCGTCGCTTTCCACCTTTTTCCACGTCTTTCTACGCTTTCCACGTCTATCCACATCCTTCCACATCGTTCCACTGGGTAGAGAATGTCTTTTCGTGTCTTTTCACGTCTCTCGTCGCTTTCCACCTCTTTCCACATCTGTCCACGTCGTTATACTGGCTAGAGAATATTTATGTATAGTTAGAACGTGAAATTGAATGATTTTCATTGTAATTAAATCAGGATTTCGATAACATAATTATTATCGATAGAAACTTCGTATTATAATTTATTGTTAGAATTGCTACAGTTAGATCATATTTAAATTTTGCGCAACAATGTCAATCGTATAAATCAAACAAACGATACGATATCACGGTACCTCGAATTTTCTCGGAGCAAATATGATTTCTCCACATTTTCCCGCAGTGTTTTTCCTTTTTACTGTACAAACATTTCCGCCGGTAGAAAGTACACGGTTCGCTATTTGCTCGTGTACCTAAAATAATAGGGTTTGCCTCACGGTTGTGGCTGTACAGGAAATTAAATATAAATTTTATCCACGATTATTAGTTGTTTCGTGTTTAATATTTCCTGAAATTATTTTTCGACCTTTCAGAACGAGTTAGCGACGAGTTTTATTTTATCTTCTTGAATTTTTATTTAGTCCTTGGCAGTTGTAAAACAGTAGTTTTCATACTATTACCACGGTAATATTATATATTACGTATATCGTTAATTTTTATATCATCCGATATATATTAACGTATAACATATCTTTTAATTTATCGAAACGCGAAACTTTTTTTTTATCTCGGAATAAAACATATATGACTTAGGCTGTTTTCATAATGGTTAGCACATATGGTTCTATTTTTAGATACGACACTTTCGGCTAATAATGAAAATTTGCGTGCTTTATCTTTATAATGATGCACGAGAAGGAGAGTAAATAAAATATATCGGGACTAAATTACACAGGTTGATAAAACATCGACGCAGACGTAAATTCATGTATCATTTGAATTAACCATTTACCATAAAATTAATTACGGTGTTTGCATATATTTATTAAATTACCATGTTAGCGTATATGCTAGAGAAAGTAGGGATATTTAGAAATTAAAGATGGAATACATGAACACTTCCACATAGCTTCAGAGTATTAATTATTAAGATAATATGCAAATTATGGCAACGTAATTTATTTTACTACCATGACAGCATATGTCACCAAGAGCTCAAAAAGTGGAACTTCGTACATGGCTATGTATCATGTCAAAATTACCGAGCTCTAAGGTATATCTAAATATACTATACGTTCATAATAATAATTAAAATTACTCGGTGAAAGTAAATGAATAGATGTTTAGAAAATGAGTAGATAGTGCATTATGTACTCGAAGAAGTACGTAATACGAAATGATTGACTCTTTTTAAAAATGATTACTAAAGAATAATTCTCTTTTCTTTTTCTTTTTCCCGCAGTAATCAATTTTTCATATTTCAATAGAACCCTTTGATACACAGCGAAATAAATTGAAAAATTAATAGGAGAAAAGAAGAATAATTTTGACCCTCTTAATAGTGTTAGTCTTAATATCACGATCATGTCTATAACTCGAACTCCGCGAGTGAAATCGAAAACTGTACGCGTTAAAAGGAAAACCGGAAACAAACGAAAGTGACCTACCCCCTTATCGTACTGTCCGATCGAGAGCGTGGATGAAAAGCGCGGGAAATGGTCACGAACCATAGCCTATACCCGTCTGCATCCAGCCTAAACCCATGCATCATCTTGCGTTTAAACGATCTCGAAGAACGAACCGTTTCTCTAGAAAGTCCGAAGAAAAACCAATGACGTATCATCGCAGCAATGTCCGAGTCCGACGCAACATCGTGGACAGGCTCATCGATATACGTCGTAGATATAATCCTTGGGCAGCTTGGATCGTTTTATCGGGACATTGCTGGCCGATGAACCGTGCCGAGAAAATTTGATTTCCTCGCGATGGAAGAATTAACTTTGACTGCTTCTCGGTCCATGTAAATCTCTTCGGGACAGTTGGACGCGTTTAAAGAGCCGTGGCATTTTAAAGGACCCAGGAAGAAAAAGTAATCACTTTATTGATATAAGCTTTTGTCGTTTATTTAAACATATTGTAAATTATAAAAGGCAGTGTTCAGATTTTTTCAAATATTCCCTGATTTAGGTCTTCAACGTTATATCGTTCTGAATTATCTCTTTTTCAAAATGGCCTATCAATGTGCAGGATACCAACCGAATGATGTCAGTGAGAGAAAAAGACTAAAAAGGCTTGTAGCTATATCATATTCCTTAGGTATTGACGTTCAGACATTTCAGTTTTTGTGAATATTATCAAAATGGCAGCTATTTATAGTTCATTTGTGGAATTTTCACAAAAGGTTTCTACGTTTTCTATTAATATTCTTCAATGTTGTTAATTGCTTTTTAAAAATCGAACATCAGTGTCTAATAAATGTTATGGTAAAGATATCTGCGAAGTTTTACACAGTTAAGATGCATAATCGTTTGATTAGGGTTCTGTCATTAAATTCTGCGAAGGAACCACTGAGTCCATCATCAAAATCACCATCACCACCATCGTAAAAATCACTCAATGAGATTTTATTTGACATAAGTTTGTTCAAATAACCGGATCCGAGCTGAACATACCGTACACCGAAGGTTCTCATAGTAATCATATAATCAATAACATGGGACACAATTCGACTCGTATTTTAGGAAAAAATGACAAGAATAATGTACAATTTTCTATGCAAATGAAGCTGTTTCACAATCTAAACTTGACTTAGAAATTACTCAAGGCAGCAAGACTGGCTTAATGGTTAGCTTGACGGTGTCGATTGCGAATTCTCTGCGGTTTCTCAGTTTTCTAAAATTTCTAGGCTACATATCGATCACTGGTTTGCTGATTGTTTACTGGATATGGATTTTATGACAATCAACAGCTCGTTGCAGTCGACGTGATTTTTTTTTATAATTTCGTCGAATCAGTAATAATTTAGAAATACTAATAATTAAAATTCAGAAGATATTTCGTGCACACTGATTTAACATTTCTTCAATCGTCACAGATATAATTTATCAGTCAGTTTATGCGTATCAAAATTGCAACAATTAATAACGATAAATTAATATCAATCTTAACCTCTTGCACTATGATTTAATCATCCTAACTTGTGCATTGTAAAATGATTTAATTTTAACTATCTATTATGTATCTATTTTATTCGCTATAAAATTATACAAATTTGGATGTTGAAATATAATGTTCGATATGATTTTACTATAATCCGAGTGTAATTGATTTTTATGAGGTTTAGCATGAAAAATTCGCGAGTTAGGTTCGTTATCGTAGTATAAGTGGTAAAAATAACGATATATAGAAAATCAAATAAAACAATTCGCGAGAAAATTCTATCATTGGAAGATCGATTGCACGAATATTGGAAGAAAAATAGCGAAGACAAATTTTTAAACGAAATTTAAAAAATCAGCCATTTAGACCACGGTTGTCCATTGGTTGCTCTATAGACGAACGCAAACGGTAATTCCACGTGATACCACCATGTACCGGCAAAAGAGACCGTGTCGAAAGCATGGTTAAAGTGGCGCCATAACTGCACACTTAGGCGCTCCGGGTACCGCATTCCTCGTGTTGGAGACTTTAGACGGAAGACCGGTGCCTTCGGCGCCGGAAAAGCTAATGGCGCGTTGTTTCGCGAGCAGACACTGACCTGGCTCTTCTGCCGCTACCTTTAGTCTACCTGTGGAAGGTGGAAAAAGCGCGGGACGCGGCGGAGTGGCTTGTAAACGCGACCTTGGCTAACTTGTCCCACGTTGTCCCAACCCGTCCTCTTCGAGGACGCGCATGTATGACGAGCTGAAGACATTCGTACGCAGGAAACGGTGGTCGCTTTGCTGCTCTCGAGTGTCGTCTGAGAGCGTGACAGAAACGTCTGCAGATGTTATCGTCTTCGGAACTCGTGTCAAACTCTCGCTCTCGATGTCTGACAGCTTCTCTCGTCTCTTCCCACGTATTTCCACGTATCTCGTCGCTTTCCACGTCGTTCCACTGGCTGGAGAACTTCTTTCCACATCCTTTCACATCTCTCCTAGCTTTTCACGTCTTTCCATATCTTTTCCACGCCTTTCGTCGCTTTCCACCTTTTTCCACGTCTTTCTACGCTTTCCACGTCTATCCACATCCTTCCACATCGTTCCACTGGGTAGAGAATGTCTTTTCGTGTCTTTTCACGTCTCTCGTCGCTTTCCACCTCTTTCCACATCTGTCCACGTCGTTATACTGGCTAGAGAATATTTATGTATAGTTAGAACGTGAAATTGAATGATTTTCATTGTAATTAAATCAGGATTTCGATAACATAATTATTATCGATAGAAACTTCGTATTATAATTTATTGTTAGAATTGCTACAGTTAGATCATATTTAAATTTTGCGCAACAATGTCAATCGTATAAATCAAACAAACGATACGATATCACGGTACCTCGAATTTTCTCGGAGCAAATATGATTTCTCCACATTTTCCCGCAGTGTTTTTCCTTTTTACTGTACAAACATTTCCGCCGGTAGAAAGTACACGGTTCGCTATTTGCTCGTGTACCTAAAATAATAGGGTTTGCCTCACGGTTGTGGCTGTACAGGAAATTAAATATAAATTTTATCCACGATTATTAGTTGTTTCGTGTTTAATATTTCCTGAAATTATTTTTCGACCTTTCAGAACGAGTTAGCGACGAGTTTTATTTTATCTTCTTGAATTTTTATTTAGTCCTTGGCAGTTGTAAAACAGTAGTTTTCATACTATTACCACGGTAATATTATATATTACGTATATCGTTAATTTTTATATCATCCGATATATATTAACGTATAACATATCTTTTAATTTATCGAAACGCGAAACTTTTTTTTTATCTCGGAATAAAACATATATGACTTAGGCTGTTTTCATAATGGTTAGCACATATGGTTCTATTTTTAGATACGACACTTTCGGCTAATAATGAAAATTTGCGTGCTTTATCTTTATAATGATGCACGAGAAGGAGAGTAAATAAAATATATCGGGACTAAATTACACAGGTTGATAAAACATCGACGCAGACGTAAATTCATGTATCATTTGAATTAACCATTTACCATAAAATTAATTACGGTGTTTGCATATATTTATTAAATTACCATGTTAGCGTATATGCTAGAGAAAGTAGGGATATTTAGAAATTAAAGATGGAATACATGAACACTTCCACATAGCTTCAGAGTATTAATTATTAAGATAATATGCAAATTATGGCAACGTAATTTATTTTACTACCATGACAGCATATGTCACCAAGAGCTCAAAAAGTGGAACTTCGTACATGGCTATGTATCATGTCAAAATTACCGAGCTCTAAGGTATATCTAAATATACTATACGTTCATAATAATAATTAAAATTACTCGGTGAAAGTAAATGAATAGATGTTTAGAAAATGAGTAGATAGTGCATTATGTACTCGAAGAAGTACGTAATACGAAATGATTGACTCTTTTTAAAAATGATTACTAAAGAATAATTCTCTTTTCTTTTTCTTTTTCCCGCAGTAATCAATTTTTCATATTTCAATAGAACCCTTTGATACACAGCGAAATAAATTGAAAAATTAATAGGAGAAAAGAAGAATAATTTTGACCCTCTTAATAGTGTTAGTCTTAATATCACGATCATGTCTATAACTCGAACTCCGCGAGTGAAATCGAAAACTGTACGCGTTAAAAGGAAAACCGGAAACAAACGAAAGTGACCTACCCCCTTATCGTACTGTCCGATCGAGAGCGTGGATGAAAAGCGCGGGAAATGGTCACGAACCATAGCCTATACCCGTCTGCATCCAGCCTAAACCCATGCATCATCTTGCGTTTAAACGATCTCGAAGAACGAACCGTTTCTCTAGAAAGTCCGAAGAAAAACCAATGACGTATCATCGCAGCAATGTCCGAGTCCGACGCAACATCGTGGACAGGCTCATCGATATACGTCGTAGATATAATCCTTGGGCAGCTTGGATCGTTTTATCGGGACATTGCTGGCCGATGAACCGTAACAGTCCGTACGAACGAGTCTCGCAATCTTGCATCTCGTATCGCGAACGTAGACACGTGTTGTATCTGCCTGGTCTGAGAATTTCCGTTCCCGCTCGTACAGGACGGCAAACTGGGTCGCTGTATGTCATACGATTATGCGCGTAATGCTCGGATAAAACGCCGAGAGAAACGCAATCTTGTAACTGGCGAGAGATACCGATCGATGGCGAGAGAGTCACTACCTAAATGGCCTATAGATCGCTGTTTAAATGCATCTCTAATCCGTGTTTCTCGATATTTTCGCTTTTCTTTGGTCATGTGTCTTTCTGCTGGGTTCGATGGTCTGTTGCGTTGTTAGCTGTTAGTTTCTTCACACGCAGTCGTGTCTTTCGGACGACGAAATTTTCATTTTCTAGACATGGGCTTGGTTGGTCTGAGAGACCAAGAACTCGTGATGTCACTCGTGATCCAAATATTTAAAAAAATTTGATTTTCCACATTCTTTTTGTTTAATCGCATTAATGGAAGTGATGTTTGTCAGATTTGTCGAGTTATTCAGTAATGACGAATTTTAATACCTGCAAGTAAGAGTGATCGTGAAATTGGTATTATAGGAAACGATATACTTCCTGAGTTTTGATACAAGGAATATTGATCAATTTTATAGAAATAATTTGAAGAGGTAGAGTATTGTTTGAAAAATTGACGAAATTGATAAGGGTCATTTTTGATATTTAATTGTGTATTAATTCTATTATATGGTCAGAACCTATTGGATTGCTATAGCCATTTCAATTCTTACAGGTATTTGATTAAAAATTTCAATTTTAATATCGTGGTAAGCTAATTTTTTGCATAAATAAAGGGGTCAGAATTTATTGCATTGTTATTTATTTATTTTATTATTCGTATCATTTGTTTATTTATGAATATCTTTTCCCGAGAAATGGAATAATCTATTGTTAGTGTAATTGTTAATAAATCTAAAAATTTCACAGTTTCAGTCTCTTTTTTCGTTTTTAATAAGAGAAAGCAATAATTCACATGGGATGTAATTTCACCCCTTAAGGGTTAACGTGTTCACCGCGTTATCGTATATCAGATAGGAGTTTATTTTTACGGTAGTCGTGCCATACCTGACTCGAATAAGGAATTTAAGCGTCGTGAAATTTTGAGAAAAACTTTCATAAAAATTTATCTTGAGCACCTTTGTAAAGCTTTTACAATTCTTAAAAAGAAGGGCGAATCTACTGAAATGAAAAATGTTTAACCAACCTACATTGCTGTTCAAATATTTGGAACACCTTTACTATTTACAATTTGAGATCTTAAAGCAAAGGATAACGTTATTTTAGTAAGTTTATTAAGGATCTTTTTTATTGTATTTCCATCTTTGTATTCTCACGTTTGCGAACAGAGTGGTATTTAATTAGATTTCGTTTAATTAGTATCTCTCGTGTGATTTTGTAAGGTAGAAAATTTTGCAGTTAAAAATTATTTTATTGCGCTCATGAAAATACTTAGGTAATCAATTCTTCGTGGTATTTTGGTTATAAATCTTTTAGAATACTTGTAAAATTTTAAGGCAAGTTTAAAGGTTATGTGCGACGTGACTTAAACTCGTTTTACCGTAGTGTAATTTAAATAATCAATACTTGATTGGGATTCAGTGAATTCACATTCGATTCAATGAATTTTAACGCGATGTATAGAATAATCAAGAATGTCCAAATTACGAATCTCGACAGTCAACTTTTTCCTTCATAATGCTCACCGAATCCAAGGCAGACTATTTAAATAATGGCAACATCTCCAGACTCGAACTTTCGTATCGTCATTGTTCATTGTTAATTCCCGGACGTCCTAATAGAACGGCTGGGACGAAAGACGACGTCGAGCCAGGCTCAAGGGTTAATTACCTTTATTGAGTGATTTTACTTGACGAATACACGTCGTAAAACTTTGGCAGTTTACGTCGCATCGCGGAAGGAAACGGGTATGGCTCGTGGTGTCCCATAAGGAGACGTGGGCTGCCTAATTAACCGCTTAATAGGGTTAAGTGTGGATAATTACCGGGCCCGGAAGTGCAATGTCCCAGCAGTTGAACGCCACCACACGAAACGCACGGCCGACTGCCTCGTGTCGAGAGTTATGTTTACTCGAAAATTTCACCCATAACAAACGACTTATTCTTACAATTTACTCGCTTTCTCGCGCGAGATCTTCGCGTTAAACGGTTATCGGATTCATCTCATTAACTATTACAAACGAGTGAATGCTCGAGTTGAGTTGTTTTATTTATCGAATTGCGTTTCTAGCATGTTCGCACGAGCAAATTAATATTTTGGACAGGGAACAGTGGACAAGACGTATCTTGGCTGATTTAACACGGTTTTAATCTGTTCTTCGTATAAGTCTTGATTTCTGAATTTCTTTTCTCCAGGTATGTTTGGCTGGATAGTAAAACATTGTACGTTTTGCAATATTTTGTTCATTCAAATTCTTTGCACCCCATTGGAGCCACCACTGTGGTATCGATACTGTACAAACTTTTGTTCAGTTTTATTTTCTTTAAAATTTTTATTTAGCTTTATTTTCATTGAGAAGTAAATAAGAATAGGAAAAGCATTATTTATTGTATACAGAAATTTACACTTTGGATTTCAAGGAATTTTTTATGGCAAAAGCCATGTTGGAGTTTGTAGAATTGTTATATTAAAAAATTCTTAGAATGCCAAGGATTAATATATTTCATTTAGTATGGTTTATTACGACTACAAATTTTGATGAATTTTTATTATAATTATAATTAATATAATTTAAAGTTCGTTACATAAGAGGTTTTCATAATTAATCTTCATTATATCATTATTTTATTTAAATTTTGTATCATTTTTTGTATTATTTATTTATTTTACATGATTTATTTCGTGATCCACGATAATTACAAATTTTGGTTCAATTTTGAATCCAAACGAGAATTTCCATCGAGCCAAATTATTATTCTAATAATTTTTCGTAATGAGTTAGTTTGTTTATTAATTTATTTTTTACATCAGATTTTGTAACGCACAATTGCAAATTTGGTTAAATTGAAAAACCAAGTAATGAATTTACGTTAAAATATATTTAACCCTTTCACAGCCAGAGTATGAAATATTCCGTAGCATGCATCAAATGGCACTATAACTTTCATATCTTAGATTATGCTGTGTTCAACGTGCTTATTATAATTTATTGCTCGCAAAGGCCGGAAATTTCTTGTTTTCTGTATCTAGGATCATAAATGCATATAACTTTAGCAATAAAAATATGAATATTTTTCCATTCGTTCGTTTTGTGTTCCTCGTTATTTGAGTATACTGTGAAAATACTTAATTATAGTTTGCATGTTTTAACAGCCGTTTTATTCGAGTCTCCGTGCCTTAATTTGCTTTTAGGTTCACTTTTAGTAACGGACTTTTAAACTTGTCTTTTTCTTTGTCAATAACATCTTGCATGCGGAATTTATCGTATCGTAATAAACTACCATACTTACGCACGACTCGGGAATATATTAACAGTAGAAATTAACGTCGATGTGCAATATATGACCAAGTATTATATATGTACATAGTAATTGAGGTATTGCGTGAATATTTGGTTGGTCAAGTAGCCAACATGTTTTCAATAACTGCGAAAATAAAAGGTCCGGCAATAATTGTTTCGACGTATTTGATAGTTTTAGAGACAAACAACATTGTTCTTGCGTGACGAAGAGCTGCGGAGTTAATAACGAGACGAGCTAACACTTAGGAACACGGTAATTTTCATTTCGAAGACCAGACTGTACTGTATGAATTTATACACAGGAGATGAACTCTACCCATAAATAGGACACGACTTTATGGCTCACTCTAGTAGTCAGATGCAAATAACTCGAATAGCTACACGATGAATTTGTAGCGTATGATTAACCCTCTATAACACTGTGTAATTCAGACGTCACACACCCATATGTCTGTCTCCCATAAATTTTATTTCATTCTTCCATAATTAGATTATCATATTTTACGTTGCATGTCATTAACCTGCTGCTGAATAATTTACATGCAAGTAAATAATTAGCTCCGACGTGACAGTGAAAAGTACTATTCGAGAACCAGAATCGACATCATAAGGTATTCGACTTCGAGTTGTTCTATCATAAAGGCAATAAGGTTTAACTTGGAAGTGACAATGTACTTTACATTTAAATTATTTTTTAAAACTACAAATATGTCGCAAATATTTCAACTTTGGTGCATAGATTTTAGCTGGGTGTAAATTTCAAATAATAATCTTTGAAAAATTCTACCAGTTACCAAGTCTCATCACATGCAGGTCCCTATATTAGGGTATTTTAACCCTTTGGACTCGAAGATTTCTTCGCTGTAAAGATGCAATTCGAAGCTCTTCTTAGATTTTTATAAGTCACTGATACTCTTTGTGCTAAAATTAAAAAATGAAAATCGTGAATTTGCGTGAGAAACGAATGAACAGAATAATTTTATTTCGGTGTTCTTAATATAATTATCATCGCTCATTATTTAAGTTATAGCATTAAAACAAACGGTGAGTGAGAGTCACCTTTCGAGTGCAAAGGGTTAATATTCGAGTGTCTACTTTACCTGTTCATGGATTTTCGTTGATATATCACGTATGTATGCTATTTGCATGTAGAGTCTGGTTCTGTAACGATCTAGATCATTAACCTGTTATAGGAAAAGTGACTGTTTTACAGGTTCCGAGAAACAGTTACTGCACATGGTAGCTTGAATAACAAAAGGAAAACGAAACGGCAAAACATCATACCAGGATGTTCTTATTGTAATTTCCTGACACTGGTTTCTTGCCCGCCGTTTGCTAGCTGTTGAAAGTGACTTCACTTTTTCCATGCTTCTTAGCGTGCAACGCGCTCTGAAATAGAACTTCAATCTTTTTTCAGTAAAACTGTTAATTCTATATTATTATTCCGTGGAATCTTAGCTAGCGTCGCGAGTTTTTGTTTAAATAGGAAACAGGAAGTTAGTGGAATTGGCTGCGCAAGAGATTGAATCTTTGCTCTTCCTTTTTTCGGTAAAAGTGATTATTTAGAAATTTCTCATCTTCTTTAAATGATTCAGTAGATGCTTAGATTCCAAGTATTATATTTTCATACCACGAGGGTTCTTCGTCCCTCGAAATATTTGTTTTTGTTAATTTTCATTCATTTTTGGCAATCAAAATAATTACCATTGGCTATTATACTTTGCATATGTGGAGACATAATATGTGGACATTGATTCTAGAAGTAGCAATTGATCTCGGAATTTTCCTTTTTACAATTACTAAAAATGTTTACCTGTTTTTAAAAAAATTAGTATTCACTCGTATTACGATAGAACTGGAATTAATATATTAATTTATTTTCATCGTATCACTATTATTACTGTTACCTACGCATGCTATGTTTTGGTACAAATTAAAGATCGGTAGTCCTAGTATCAAATAGATTTGAAATTTGGATTTCCTTCAACTATTGTTGAAGAATTGAACTGTTATTTATGATAATTTATTTTGTCACATTTTTGCATGTTATTAACACTTAGGCATATAAAATTTAGGAATTATAAAATTTAGTTAGGAATATAAAATTTAAGAAAAAAGAAAAGTTGAGTTTTTCTTAAATTAAATCTATAGAAACTCTAAACTTACCATTCTAAAAGGAAAAGCATATGGAAACCAGTGGTGGGAGTTTGTATTGTTGCAATTTGGGTAATTTAATAATTAAAAAAAGACAGTACTACACTATACCGAAAACATACGGAAATTTTAATTTTCATTTTAATTTTACTCGGCTAAACTACTTCATTAAAATTTCAAAAAATTTTCTATTTCAATTAAATTCAGTATAATGGTGATCCATGTTAACGAAATAAATAAAAATTCGTTATCTTCGTTCTAATGACAAAATACTTCACGTTTTCTCGCTGAATAATAATTTCCAAAAAACCCGAGAAAAACTTTCCACGTTGACGTATGAAATTTAAATATCACGCGTAATATCTTTGCATCGCAATTGAGACGTTCGGTTGTAACAATGGTGTAACAGAAATATTCTCTCTTAATTTCGTTATGGCGTGTTATATCGGCAAGTAGCAAGTATCTGAACTCGCAGGAAGGATAAAAACAAATGACTGCGAGGCTCGCAGAGCGAGAAATTTATACGCTCGCGACAAAAAGAGCTCTATGGACTGTTGGTTAATTTAAAACGTAATTGTACAGTACTGGCAGATTCTTTGCATTTCTTCGGTTCGTTTAGTTTAATTAGAACGAATTAATGGCTTGACCCGTAGTCTCTAGCCATTATATAACCCGAACTGCTTGATCCTGCAGTGACGAAATAGGCAGAGAACGCTCCGATTCTTCGAATTTAAAGATTCAAATACCAAACGGTGTGTATAACAGTATGTAAATTGACTTTGACGTTAATGCGATTTTTTTACTCTTTTTTTCTCCTTTTTCTTTTAATAGATCCGATTAGAACGAGTGTATAGCGATGTTGGAATCGATATTGCGTTCACGGTAACGTGCACACCATGGTTCACGAATAATTTTATCACCGATGCGTTTTATCGCGTGAGAAAAACACTTTAACACTTTTTCTTTCGATTTTTAATTCGCGTCCGAACGATGAGTCGAGTAAATATTCATTAGCTTTGTCCACTGTGTTTCATTTCCGTTCGCCAACTCTGCAAATTCGATTTGCGAACGGGGGGCGTACACGTTTGTCGTCAAATTCTATTCAACCGTGAAAAATGGCGTGCAAATATCGCGATAATTACTGTTAATAGAAACGCGAATGAAATGGGGTGTAAAAAGCATGGGGCGATCATTTCAAAAGGGATTAAACGATTTAAAGCCGCTCGAAAGATTTATCACTGGTAAATTGTTTAAACTGTTCATTCGTGTAGAATTTCTTTCTTTCTCTTTTCCTTTTTTCTTTTGCCATCCTGTGTTTTTGTAATGGAGTATTTATCGTATACGTCAATTTCAATAATTCTGAAATATTATTTCCGTGGCACTTAATTTATGTGATTGTGTGAAATTACTGTCAAATGAACTTCTGTTACTTTTCTGATCGTTATATTACTTGGTTATTAAATCATAAATTAATTAATTAATTAATAATTATCCATTAAAATATCGTAATTTATTTATCGCTCAATTTATTTGATAAGTAGATAAAGTAACTAGATTATAATACTCGAATAAGTTTGATCATTTTTCAATTATATCGATAATTGCTCAATTTTAATTAATTTAATTATACGTATATTAACATATTTCAAATATGAAACACAGCTATTTTCAAAATCTTGAATACAATTTAATCAGTATTTTTTGCATCTATAATATTTCTGCGTGTATAACATAAATCATAAAACCGTAAAGAATGGTACAACTAGTGTTAGCATAATCAATATCTTCAAATACTCGAAGGAACAATTTTGCTAACAGAAAATCAATTTATTATAATACAGGGTGTTCCAAAAGAATATATACACACTTTGCATGATTATAAAAACGGTATATATTTGTATGGATTACAGATTATGGCGGTAATACTTTAAAATATATTCACGTTTTTCAAAGTCTAGTCTAAAATCAGTCATTATTTTAAATGAGTTGTACCTAGAAAAGAAAAAATAAATTAGAAAGAATAAGGTATCAAAGCGTGTATACGGTTTTATAATTGAATTTTGAAGACGCTGCTCTAAAAAGGATAAAAAAGAAAGTGAAAGAAATACGTGTTATTATACAAATTCTCTCGCAACCCTCTCGTCAAGGTGTCAAAATAGGGATACGACTCTTCTCACATTTTTCTCATCCACTCTGCATCGAAGTAACAGCGATCGGGCAGTTATTTATTTACGACTATTACCATTCTTCCAGCCTGCACTTATCCTCAGCTGGATTTTACGACAAACTAAATTCCGCGATTACTTCGCGCCAGTCATACTCTGCCGCGTGCAACCGGTACCATTTACCCCGACAGAAATTTCGAGATACGAGCATGTACGATGTTCTATATATAACATTTCGTCCATTATAACTAATATCACGTTCCCATGGAATTCCTTAGAAATCTCCACGCGCACTTATTACTTCTCCGTTTCTCCTCTCTAGTTGCAGCGAAATTGCAGCGGCTATCGGTCGCAGTTCGCGGGAAAATCGCGTGTCTTTCTCTCGCGGGAGATGAAAGGGGACGCGGGCAGAGAGAAATAGAGAGTGGCGATGGATGTCCGGGTTTAATACCGATATCGATAGAAGCAGGAAACAAGTGGCGAAGCGGAAACGGCAGAGAACGTTACGGTTGTGCAACTGCACTTCTCCGCGGTGTCATTAACCCCGAAGCAACTTCTGCTTCGCGTCGCGAGACGACTTCGCGATTGCGATCTCCGGTCAAGTGTACGGGCCCGATCAGAATCCCGCGACGTCTTTACGACCACTTTCTCTCTCTCTTTCCTTTTTACCCCTCGTTCGGCCTAAATGTTGCATGTTGCGTCGCCACGGGCATGCATCCCGCCGATTTCCGATTATACCGCGGTCACGCTCGGCTTCTGTCCAAGCAGAGAAGATCGTCGCATCGGCAGCTCGTGTCCAGTCCACGGATCCTCCACTTGCTCTCACTGCTCCTGCAATCTTTCTTTTCTCCGTTCTTTCTCACCTCCGCGAATTATTTTTCACCTCTCTCGTTTCGTGACATCTTTTATTTCTCCTGTCACTGTTATTTTTCTTTCCTTCTTTTTTCACAGAATTTATTTTAGCTCGCCAAGTTTCTTTCCTTTGTTTTATTTCGCGAGAATTCGTTCCGATTTGTGTAATCCGTTTTCTTTATTTTATTTTTCGAGAATTCGTTTCACTTTGTGTGTGCTTCTGCAATGTTTCCTTTGTTTCGTTTATTTTGCCAGAATTCCTTCCAATTTGTGCACCTTTTCTCTTTATTTTATTACGAGAATTCGTTTCAATTTCTGTATGCTCCTGTAAAGTTTCGTTAGAATTCATTTCAATTTGTGTAATTTTTGTGTCTTTCTTGTTTCGTGAAAACGTTTGCTTGTTTTGGTTTCTGAGATTTCGTTTATTTCTTTCGTTTTGTGAATTTCTTCTGCATTTCATTTTATCGCGTGAAACATCGCGGATTTTCTTTTTCACCGTTTTACTCCCTTGACGAATGATCAATGTGGTAGCGAGTCTCCGAAAGAACTGTTATTAATTAAGAAGATTTTCACATCTCGGTGCTGAATAAAATAGAAATTACGAGGTATCGAAATTGCTGGCTGTGAAAAATGATTCGACCGAAGCTGTCGAAAACAGAGCAAAGCTTTCCAAGATTCGTATTTTCAGAGTGAACAGCTGAAGATCGGATTTGTTGGAATTCTTTTCAGCGGTGTGTCGTCACCCGAAGCAGAAATCTAATCGGCTGTCCGTAACGAAAAACCGTCCGTTCTGATTTCAGGCGGTGAAACTGGAGTCAGTGCATCCAGGAAGGACGAGATACCTGGTCGTAGTATCCTGCACTGGAAGGCAGGATGCCGAGGAGAGCTGCCTTCTTGGTATCGATTGTCACGCTAGGGCGACCGTTGGTCTTGTACTCCGGGTTCTGGCCGACACTGCCATTACTCTCGACGGCGACGGGTATGTTGGCTATTTTCGAATTTCCCCATCACTTTAGCCGATCCTTGTATCCGCTGCTAGCCGCGTGTCCACTGCTTGCTGCTTTATCGTCCAATCATCCGGGTACATCCTTGCTATCTGGCTTTCCTTTAAACGGCTTACGTACACGCTTTTTCGCCAATTCTCGCGTCATCCTGCGTCTCGTATGCTCCTCGTAGAGTCGCGTCGTGCCTTGCACGTGTCTCGTCAGTTCTTGGATCAATCCGTGATCAAACTTACCACGATTTAATTCATAATTTTCTTTTAATTTTTATTCATTCACTACACTCGGCAAGTGACTCAGTCGCCGTTTGTTTTAATTCCTTAGATTAAAAGTAACTATGCACGAAATATTCTATTATTCTATTTTTAAATAGATTTTTAGATTTTAATTTTCTATTTTTATTTTGGCACGAATGATATCACCTAGCTTAGGAGGATGTAGGAAAAGCTTCGGATTGTTATATCTTTATAGCGAAACAATTTTCGAGTGCAAGGGGATGAAGATTCGCACTCGTTTCCGCGATTATTCTTGCAATATGCGCATGATTAATATATTCCTCTCTTCCATTTTCAATCTTCATTTAGTCTTTCACTCAGCCATCATTTGACAGATCATAATGGGCTTAGCATAAGTGAGCATTTTTTGAATATGCATTAAAAATTTCTTATTCAACGTGTCGTCGCTTCGATAACTTATTTTCGCAATTTCTTCTTCATTTCTCTATTTTTCTAAGAATATTCTTTTATTTTATCATCCACTGGTCATTTGGCCGATCCTGGTAGATTTAGTATTTTATTTAGTGCAATCCGTATTATTTTTATTCCACATTTTCTGTTTTCTTGTTTAGTAAACAAACAATCAAAAAATATCGTGTATAAAATTGATGTCGAGTCAAACTCGACGAAATAGGTATATTATAGCGAAGTAAATTATTTGGTATATCGAGAATAACGTTAATTTTGAATGTAATATTTTATATAAAAATTATTATTTCGCACAGGCGTTTTCTTTTTTTAATAAAATCGTAAAACCGTAAAATCGCGAGGTATAATAATCTTTTTGCATCGAGTAAAGAGACGTAGATTACCAACACGTATTTACAGAATTGCCAATTTTCTTTTGATTTATCGTGCGCAAAAGAGTCGCATTAAAAACACGTGACAGAAAGATAAATTATTGCCCGAGCTCGTTGCTCTAGACCTACATAAAACTCATCGCAGATTTCATGCGAAACGCCAGTCCTATAATTTCACAGCTAAACGCTAATTTCTTCCGGAATATAAGCACCATTTTCCCGCCAGAACTGACTCTAACAACTTTCTATCAATTTTTTCCCCGTCTCTAATCCATTCCATTTTTACTACTCTAACAGCCATTTTCGCGAATTCTGCGAGGAAGCTAACTGCAACTAAATTGGACAGGTGAAAAATGGCTTAATAACGAACCTAAATTGCGTACCTGTGCGAATGTTGGAGGAAGGACTAATGGATAAATAAATTCGCCGCGTGATTTCTCCGTTTTTCCCTTTTTATTTCTCGAATCCAGGATACGACCGATTAAAATCAAGTTTCAAAATAAGAGCCCGCGAGTTTTGAAAAGAAGCGTTGCAACGGAACTCGTTCCCTCTTGTGTAATAATCGTTTTATCTTCGAAGATCGTAATTTATGATTTGGTAACGTGTCCGAAGTCGAAGCTGTTTTTAATTGAGAGAGAATATCGAGCTCTCTGAGGGGAAAAATGCAACCTTACCGTGAGTTCTAAGATTGATGAGGAGACTTCAGCCGAGATTTTACACTCGGTGTCAGGAATGTATTTGGCTGCGGTGACTGATGTTCGTGTTGCAGATGGTTCAGAGTTGGAATGAAGGAAATGAAGGAATTGCTAGCTTGTAATCCTTCGACGACGAATTCATTAACAGCGTAATTACCGGGTCAGAAAAATAATCGGCTTTGGACTTTTTGATCCTTTTATTTGCCAATGATGTATAGCTGCTTTTATCGCGATAGAAGTGTAATTATACGTATCAATTTTCATCGTGCGATTCTAATTGGTAATAGATAATAATCTTTATCTGTAATGATTTCTATTTCGAGTTCGTAGCTATGAAATGGACTGGTTTCGTACTCTTCTTTTCCTTTCCGCACAAAATGTTTGTTTTCTTCACACATACGACTGTACTTTCACATTCCTCGCACCTGTGTACTCAGATCTGTGGATATTTTTATGTTCCTGGAATTAAACACCACTGTTGAATGTGTTCTAATTGAAATCTATTTAAATTCACTTATTTATTTATTTATTACTCGTTTTACATATTGAGGTTGAATTTATCGAATATAGGAGAAGATAATGATTTTTCGTTCTTACAGCGTTTCAAAGACTGAATATATGGGATTGAATATGTCGGCATTTGCTAGCTACTTTTAATCCTGCTGCGAGCTTCCTAGTGAAGCTAGGAGTGCGAGCTTTGGGTAGATGAGAGTTTACAGTGTGCCCCACGACTACATGTAGCTTTCGCGAACTTTCGAGCTTCCGTGATTTTTTTACTGATTTTTACTCCACAAATTGAGGTCTAAGAGCGAGTTGTGAAAGTTAATAGTTTTCGATGACGGCCGAATCGATTGGGGGATGAATCAAACTAATCCTTAGGTAGATACGTATCACGTGTGAAAATTGCGTGGGCGTAGGTCACGTGGTTCGAATTTTACAACGTTTCAAAGACCGACTATATAGCCCTGAATGTGTCGACATTCGCAAGCTACTTTTGAACGTGCTGCAAGCTTCCTAGTGAAGCTAGTAGTGCGAGCTTTGGGTGTGTGAGAGCTTCCTGTGTCCCCTACAAATACATGTTGCTTTCGCGAGCTTTCGAACTTGCTAGATTTTTTAATGATTTTTGGCCGTAATTTTCGGTATGAGAGCGAATGGCAATAGTCGACATTTTTCGATGACGGCGGAATCGATTGCGGGATGAATCAAGCTGATACTCAGGTGCATAGGTATCATGTGTGAAAATTGCGTGAGTGTTGGTCACGTGGTTCGACTTTTACAGCGTTTCAATGGGACAATTTATAGGGCTGTGTATGTCGATATCCACGGACAATACTTTCGCTGTCTCGGAGATTTTGTATCAGGAGAACATAATATGATAGGAAGTCACTTGGCTAGGTAGTTCGATGAATTCTCGGACTATACTTTTGCAGCCTACATCGACAATACTTTTGCCGTTTCTTGGTCAGTATTTTTCCCGCTTCTGGGCAGTATTTTTGCCTCCTGGGTGGACAACACTACTGTGGTCTCGAAGAAAAATGTTTGTCCGTTTTCGCCGATTTATACCAGGATAACATAACATGCAAGGAGGTCGCTCGTCGTGCCACTTCTAAGAAATGTCGTCATTTCCAAGAATTCTCGGACAATATTTTTGCAGCCTCGAGGAAATGTTTCTGGCCGATTTCGCGATTTTGTACCAGGAGAATATGATCCAAGAAGTGGTCTATCATTGAAACAGTTCCTATGAATGCGGTCATTTCTAAGATTTTCATGAACAATACTTTTGCATCCCGAACGTAAAACTTTCTGTTAATTTTGCGATTTTGTAGCAGAATAACGTAACGTCCTAAAATGTGGTTCGCCATCGGAATTCAAAGGAATGGCGTTATTTTCCACGAAATTTAGGCACAGAACTTTAACAGTTATTTTACTTATCTTACTTACCTAAAATTATCCAATTCACAGTTATCCAATACTATTTCATTGTATACTCTTTATTTTCAAAGTCCAATAGGACCACTGAAAATTTACAAGAGATAGAAAATATCTTAAGCTTATCATTGACTTATTACTGACTTATATGTATTCTACAATTAATTTATAAATAATTTATGTCTAATTTATGACTAACGTATAGCTAATTTGTAACTAAATTATGACTAACTTATAACTATTATGTAGTGCTTAAGCTTAGGTGTGCGTAACTCTTAGCTTGGTGCGAATTTCAAAGAGTAATCTGTGACAATTCTACCAATTACCAGGTCTCACCACGTGGAGGTGGCTACGCATCGAGACCCGACATGCGCCCTAGTGGCGCAGCCTGCTGGCGCTATCCGTATCAAAGATACCCTAATCTAACTTGCAGCGAATTAAGTTAAAGCTACTCTACTGACACTTTATTAAATATCGTATCTTACAAAAGGGATTTCGATTCGGTATACTAAACTCTAATACTTTATTTACGCAACACCAAGGTATTTCATTTCAACAGACGCGAGCAAAGAAAAACTAAATTAAAATCGCGACGCGCCCGATCGAGATCGCGATTATTCGAAAGACCGACTAGCGTACGAGACGTACTCTCGTGTACAAGACAACTTCATGCCTCGGCACCCTCCCGATCGAACCTAGCCCACCCAGCCACCACAGACCCTGCCATGTCTTACTCGCGAACGAGAGCGATCGACGAACCAGCGAAACATCCAAAATCAACCCGAGGGTCCCTAGCGAGGCCCTGTAGCCGGTCACGCAGGCCCCTGCCACATGGGGGAGAAATTAATCATCCCATGGGGTCTGACCGCAGGCCTATATGCAGTGTCACGGCTACAGGGCCCATACCCCGGTCGTGCACGCGCTGGTGCCCAGGACGACTAAGGCCGACAGACCCTCGTATTGATTCCAGATGAGTGCCAGCCCGCCGACCACCCTAGAACCGATGCATGACAAGGGTGGCAGTGGCGAGGGTGAGTGTCGGAACGAGTCGTTTGGATGACTTATGAAACATGGAGTTATCAAGTATACGAGAGTACGTCGCGCAGGCTAGTCGGTGCTTAAGAACGATCGCGACTATCGCGAGAACACTTATGTTCTATTTAATAAACGACAGGGATAAGGAAGAATACGAAATGTATATATTCGCTCTAAGTTAGATAGTTTACCTTTGTACGGATAGCGCGCACATGAAACTTAGCCTAAGGATCTATCTTAGAACTACTTAGGTCTACTTAGATCTAACTTACGCATCTCGCGTCGTCCATTGATGTGTCCCAAATGAAGTCTTGAGTAAAGTTGAGAATCTTGAGAAACCTAAAAGCTAAAACAGAATATATTATTGTTAATATTAACCTGAAAGGGAACGGATTAGTAAAATGAAATACTATAAAAGCGAAATGAATAGAAACCATGAAGGTCAACCAAATGAAATGAGTAACCCAACGTTGAGACATAAACGACCCAACGATGAGACATAAACAACCCAACGATGAGATACAAATAAACCAACGATGAAATGAAATTAAGATCGAAATAACAAACCATCGATGAAAATATTTGGAAACAGAATTCCAAATTCAGAAAGAAAAATGAATAGGAATGAACAATAGAATCTGAAAAATAAGGGTTATTATTAAATTAAATGAAGTTGGGGGTGATGTGTGGGTGCAGTGGGCAATGGCTATCAACTAGTCCGAAGATCCAGTTAATGACCACCGTTCACCTGCACCCCACCACTACCCCCTTCAAAGCCACCTCCAACCTCACCACCGACCCCCTCGACCAAACCTTCGAAGCTACTTCTCGAAAGTCAAACCGACAAATGAGTTCTGCTGCGTCGCGTCGCCCTTTATATAGCCTCCGATCGACCGACCCCCCCCCACGATCCGAAATTTTCGAACTTTATTGACTATTATTTCTTCACATCGGTAGTCAATAATTTATTAATTTTTTTACTATTACTATCAATTTACACTGTGGACAATTTGTTATTAACAATATTAATTTGTTATTAACAATCGGTGTAATAATTTATAAACTTTGTGCAAATTGTAGGTACCTTTTAACACAAGTGCCAATAATTTATTAATTTTTTTCACATTCTATTGTAAATGTACTCTGTGAACAATTTGTTACTAATAATAGTAATTTGTTATTAACGATTAGTATAAGAATTTACAAGCTTTTTATAAATCATGGGTACATTTTAACACAATTACGTTGGAAGTTCAAGTAATGGCCAATCATTTTCACTTTTATTGTAAATTTATGTTGCGAACAATTTGTTTCTAACAATATTAATTTGTTAATTTGTTATGATAACCCACCCAACGTTCTTACTTTTGATGTAATACTTCATTCTGGCAAAAATCGTATCTTTTTAGAGAAACTCGCATTTTTTGGAAGCTTAGAGTGATGAAACAATTTCAATTACGGATTCGTGTTCAGGAAAGTAAACTCTACTAAAATCGCGTAATGGATGTTAGGAGATTACGCAAGACAGTATATATACTTGGACTCCTGCGACCCTGATTACGACTCCACCTGTTTCCGACCCCGACCCATACAATCCTTGCAGGCGATCACTCATCCTTCTACACCACTCCAAAAATTCATCCTCAACGTTCGAGCTGAACCCTATTCTGCTGTTTATTGCCCATCATCAGTTTGCATTCACTCTCATGACACACCCTCTTCTTAGCGTTCCTACATAAATATTGAACAACCTCATAAGATGTCCAATTTGAAGTGAATATATTTATTCTTTCTTGAGGTTGAAAATTATGAGCTAACTGCATGGTATGTGATTCTTTCGTGTTTGATTAATCGACACATTAATCGTAGGCAGTCCATGTTTGATAGACGTAGGTATCATGAACGTTGAGAAAGAACACTCACTCTAAACTGATCGGGAATAGGTTTATTCCTTCTTGAGATTGCAAATCCCAAGTTGATCGAGCTAGTGAACGTTTGCTTCGTGATTATCTACCAATTTAATGTCAAACAACTAATTGAAATGTGAAGAAACCAGTGACACAGTGATTAGAATGTCAGCCTTAAAACGATAATCCCTAAACCGATAGATTGTAAACTTGAATACTGATAAAAGATGCTGGCTCTGAACTAATTGCGGTTTAAAGTTGGGTTAGTTCCTTTCTGTTTAAAGTTGCAAACCTAAGTTGACCAGAGTGATACAAAATTGCGTAACATCCATTAAAGATGAGATTACGAAAGAATTTCATATTTAGTAGAGAGTATTTTTAATTCAGGCTCGTTGATTAGTATAAAATCCATTAAGAGTACTCGCATGTGTGACCCTGACAACTAGTTTGCGATTTTACTTGTTATCAAGTCGTAGCTTGAACCCAATGCTTTCGAAACTAAATTTATCGTCACGTATTAACACGTTCGTTGCCATTGACTCTGATCAGTGGACATTTTCCGATAATATTTAACGTATATCAGTGACTCTAATTGAAGTACAGACCATTTGGCGATTTTCAGTGTCTCTCTGGTATATTATTTTTGATATGCCAATTAAATATCTGTCATCTGTCACCACGCGCCAGCACAACGAAAACAAATCACCTGGTATTAATCGTGTCATAAAAAGCCGCCGGAAAAAGCTCGCAGAAACAGGTCCATGCCTAGATCCTTAATAGATCTCGAGCTACAGCCGATACAATTCTCAGCTAACGACTTTTTTCACTATCATATCTTCCGTACAGCCCGAGCTGGTGGACTAATTACAAGACCTGCAAAATATACGAAGCTAGAAAAACGGGATAGCATAATCTCCTATCCATTTAGTGCCAGCCTTTTGCAGCTGCGAGTTTGGAAATGGCTGTAGAGAGCGCTTAGAACCGTAGCCCTTCAGCTTGGCCATTAATCCCCAGTCTATTTATTCCCGGTTTGTTCGAGGCGAGGAGGAAAGCGCGCCACGATTTTACAGGTTATCAGACTTTTGCTGCAGCCGAGCAGAGATAGTTCCGCACTTTCTCCTCTGGCTCGATACTCCTCTATTCCGCGTCGAATAAAAAGCTCGTAGCCGCGCGCGGACAAATCAGCCGACGCCGGCCTAGCCCGCAATTAAGCCTGCCTTCCCATGCGTAACAGAGATTTTCGATCTCGCTAAAATCTGCCAATAAGGTATCGGATCGACACTGGCCGACCACTTTCTAACCGGTCGGTCCCCTCGTCTCGTCTCTGTGTCGGTGCATTCGTTAGCCGTACCCACACATGGCCAGGTGTACAACGGTGGACACCGTGGTTACCTGGGTATCCACTAGCGCGCGTGTGTCCGGTTCCTTTCAGCTCGGCAGTGAGTCATTAGCGTGGCACGCGGCCGTACGCGAACTCTCGGCAATTAGGCGAATAAACCGCGGCTCGAAACGGTACATCGAGCGCGGATCGAGAAACGAACGCACCGCTCCAGCTACCGCTCGCGGAAAGGTGAACGCGAAGGTCAGCTCCGCTCTCTTTTACACGGGACCCGTACGTACGTCGGCTGTAGGGA